>NW_019104140.1:0-38199 GCF_001856785.1 Myzus persicae | reverse complement strand
AAAAAAAAAAAAAATATAAAAAAAATATATCAAAAAAAAAATTTTAATTAAATTAAACATCTTATTTATAACATTGCATTGTTTGTAATAAACATTCCGATTTTTAAAACGTGTATATAATTATAAATATTATATTATATTACGTCGAGGAAACACATTACGAAAGAAGATGAACATCGTCGTGACGCGCGCACGCATCATCTCGTCCTAATGTCCGTAAACCACACGATTATTAAAAAAAAAATAACATCAACGGTTTTTCGTTTAAGGCGCGTACACTACTTGATAAATACGGATTATAATATAATTATTATATTTTCTATACAATATCACACGTGTACCGCAAATTGTTACAATTTATTTTGTATAAAATATACATAAAATAATAATCGTTATATTTATTTTTTTTTATAAAGCTTCCAATCCAATGTTTGTTCAGTATTAAAATTTTTTTTAAATAAAAGTTATGAAAAATTATTTTAAATATATACACCTAACGTCTTTTTATCGAGCAATTTTGAATGTCCTAGAGTTATACAATGTTGTGATATTATGTCAATCTATAATTATTATTATTAATTATTATTATTATTATTATTATTATAATCATCATCATATTATTATATATAAATATATATTATTCTTATTATATATTATTGTTATTATAACTTAATGTAATTTTCTTCTTGAATTATGTTGTTTTCATCGTATTATCGTCTGTGACGATATATCCTCGGCTGTTGTCTGTCGACCGAGATCTGTACGTAGTACGTACTATATACATACATATAGGTACACATCTTCCAGTAATAATAATATTATATAATTATTATAATTGATACCCCTTCCCCTTTTCTTTTGTTATATAATTACCAGATTGGCGTTAATAGTGAAGCCACAAAAATACGCACTGTTTGTAAAAAAAAATGTTTATATAAAAATAATAAGGCTGAAGTCTTTTTAAGTTTTTCTCTTTTACGATATTATGTGCTAATGAAATATTTAAAAGTATATATTATGATATTAATGATATTTTACTTATATATTCAAAATATTGTTTGGAAAAAGAAAACCATTAGTGTTAAATCATTTTTAAATAAAAGAATATTTTAATTATTAAATTATTATTAGATAGTCTTTGTTTAGTGTACTATGTAATAATGTTTTAAACAAAAAAATATAAACCATTTTATTTGTGTAATAATTATTTGTTGTTGATTTATTGGATTTTTACATTTACGTATTAATTGTCATATAATATAGGCATAGGTATAGTAGTGTAAATACGCGTGTGCGTAGGTATACGTTCTATTTTCAAATAACTAATATTTATTTCATCGTATGTAACAGTGATTTCTGCCGATGCCTCTAATTTATTAGTAAACACTTATTAAAGGTATATAGTGAATATTGTGTTGCGCAATCAAAGAAGAACACGATTGATAAAACGTTATTTTTACCGTGCAGCGGTATTGAAAGTTCTTAACGTATTCCAGGTATTTTGTCGGTGAAAAACATGTGGGTGGAAAATCATTAAATCCTCTGCTGAAATTATTCGGGCAAGCACTATCTGTACATTAAGTGTGAAGTGGAGAGGAAGCGCATAATGTTATACATATATTTTATGTATTTATAACCATTTTGTATCGTCTGTATAGTGTAGATAAACCCACGCATGAAAATTCTGAATTCTGAATATGTAAACGGTGTGCATAGGAAAATAAAATATCCGCTAAATAATTGCATATCCGGTTATGGTGGATAAATAGATTTAAACATTTTTGCATCATTTTCTCAGCACGCTCACTTTTTTTTGTCCAGGTGTGCGAATATTTTGTCCACAAAAATTTAAAACTAGTCCGAAAAATAATGTATAATATGAGGAAAGTCTGTAATTTTCAAATGTACATGCTGATGAAATACAGCTGTTCAAGACGTGTTCCGCGTATTCAGTATCCAGTCGGTGAAGAACATATATTTATGGACGGAAAATCATTAAATCGGGCAAGTACTATCCATATACATTAAGTGTGAAGCGGAGAGGTAGCGTATACTATGTATCATATTATATCGTCTGTGGAGTATGGTGAACCCACGCATGAAAATTCCGAACTCCGAATAAATGGTGCGCATAGGTGGAGGGAATTTAGTGGCTTACTTTTCTATAATTAAGTAAACCTTACAAGTTCGTGTTATTTTAACAAGTTTATAAATATTTTATCCTATGTTAAAACATTTATTTTTATTTTTTTGGTGAGTGGGTGCTGCGTTAGTGTTTACCAAATTATCGAGTAGAGCATCAGTAGCTGGTATGTATAGAATATAGATGAGTAAATAAAAATGTAATTTCCCTCGTATAAAACTTGCATATCATTGAAAAATGATCAAACAATAACTTTCAACCCACTTCAGCGGCGTTGGATTGAAATGTAGAGGCGCAATCGCGTGACTTGATAAGCTGATCGTGTCGAAACAAATTAGGTACCTATAATTACTGAAATAATTAGGATTGATTTTACTGCAGTGAATGCATTTATTTTCCAAATCAGTTTTTGGTCTTTTTAAATTAATTTTTATGTAGTTTGAAGTACTGACAAGTGACAAGTTATACAGAATAACATTTTTTACAAAATATGTATACATCTGAACTGTAAATGCACACAAATAACTATTCGATATTCAGTATACGTCTACTCTATTAAAATTATATTATTATATGTATAACGATAGCATTACGATAAAAAATTTGATTTCTTTTGTAAAGGTTGTAGACGGTCTCATAAATACTTCAAACTACTATATACCTATTACCTACCGTAAACGTTTAATATTTTACTTAAATATACAAAAATTGTTAAATTGTCTTGGAATTTAGTGGGTAAGTACAGTACCTATATATTTATATTTCCTAACACAGTGCACAAATCGTTGGGTTGCCCCCGTCTCACAAATGTTCATAGCAAATTCGTGTCCAAGTACAACAAATTTTGTGTTGTTAATTAAACCAGTAGAGAACAATTTCTTAAATTTTTGAAGATCTTAGCTAATTTGCTAAGAAAATTATTAATTAATAATTACATCTATATATTATACTATATTTATGTAGATACTACATACACGATTCGTCATGATTATTTTATGCAACGTTGCCATAATTACATTTTCTTTATATCGTTATCTTATACTTGTCTGTATATACAAAGTAAAATTAATGAACTATTGGCAATTGATATGCGATAATTCTGTAATAAAAACGAAAAAAATATGTTTTGGAACCAAATTAAAATTAGCCATATGAAAGTTTCTATAATATCTTATTTATAATTTCAAAATATATTATATTACAGTGATAAGATGGTGAATCCAAGTCAGAATATAAAATAGAATAGGTCCTACAACGTGAAAAGTGTGAACTTATATCATGTTGTATCGAATGTTTTTTTTTAAATTCAGCATATAGAATCGTTTATTGCACAAAACTATATGTACGAATATACCCATGTCACAATAATACATTTTTTTCATGTTTTTCAGTATATAGCAAGTGGCAATGTTGCATTTATAACCATGCGGGACCGTGTATGTAAAAATTAATTTTTTTAAGAATCGTGCACTGTGTAGATATAAAATGGTTACTATAATATACACGATTCCGCAATTTTGAGAATAGTGTTTTACTTATCTAGTTTATTATTAGATTGAATTTTTATCATTACATTTAAAGGTGAGAATATATTATATAGATTATAGAGCGTCTAGTATGCTATTAATGATATTTCAATTTTAGAGCGAATGACGGGCAATATAAAATTGTAATATTTTATATAGTTATATAACTATACTGCAGCTCGGACAGTTATTGAAGTTATAAGACCGATAAAATATGCCAATAAAAAATCTACAACATGCAAGCAATTTATTCAAAATGCATAACTAATTAGTTTTTAATTACATAGCAGTCTTAAATGTGTAGGTTATACTTGAATTATAGAAAATATTAAATAAACATAAAAACACACACCTACCTACAAACTAAGATGCACTTTTTCCCTTTACAGTTTACGAAAGATGCTAACATTTGCATTTTTTATTTTAATTTTTAATCTTGTCGTTCTACCTTGATGATTAACTGAAATCATATAGAAACTATTAACCAAACCTACAACTTCCAAACTGTAATTATCATAACATCTTTTTTTGTAATATCTGATTTTATTCAAAAATTCATCGATTATAATAAAATTGTTGCCTGTTATAAATTTTTATTACATTGGACTTATACGTCTTATTTTGTGTATGAAATGCAAGGAAAAGGTAGATATACAAAAATACAATGATATTTCGTGTTTATTTTTATTTTTTTGTGTCCGTCAATCCGTATTTTGGTACAGTACAACTGTTTCAATTTTCTCCTTTTAGGATATTTCTTTTTAGTAGCTAAATGATAACTTTGGAGGTTCAAAACTGAAAAAAAATAAAAAAATTCACCGTGCTTTTCAAAATAACCGAAAAAATGGAAAAAAATGTATAGAATTTTAGGAATAATGGGAATTTATACGCAAAACCAGTTTCATGATTTGGTATTGAAACAATTAGTTCTACCTACCTTATTTGTACTAAGGAATAAATAAATTATATTAATATACAATTATGATAAAATATCATTAGAAATAAAGGCCTCCGCTGAATGGTTTTATTTTATTATAGACACAAAGATATATGTATATAATTTAATTCAAATTGAACATTTTCCATTACAGCGACCTTCTCAATGACGAGGTACTCTGGACACTTACTATATACAGCAGAGTGACTTTTCTGTTTTTTAATAATAATAATAATAATACAATATATTAGGTACTTTCATAAATACTTTTTTACTTACAATGTCTGGATTAAATTCAGTCCTAAATCTGAATTAAGTGGCAAGTAAATTCTTCGCATTTTCGCAATTTTGTAATTTTCTCATAAAAGCATATTTTTTGATAATTTAGGAACTTTATATTTTATATTTGTATTATTCGTGTACATTAATGTATGAGTCATAACATTTTTGTTGTGTAGGAATTATTGCATGGTTCAAATTACAAGGGTGAATTTTAATTTTTAATGCTAACACTTCGAATCTTATGATTAACTTAAAAGATAATTAAAAATCTTGAACACGTGGGTCAATATTGACTATCGGACATATTAACTATCCATATAGATAGAGAGATATATGGTTAGATATTCCTTAATAAATGTCCACTAATTTATATTATAATTACAGTGAAACTTCCAACCAACAAAATGATTAACTAAACATTAATGGAAGTATCACTATACGTAGTATTATATAACTTTAAAAAAAAAGATAATTTTATGTTAAGTTATATTTCTCAACAGGCTAAAAATAATGTATTTTCCTACAAATTCACAGCCCTGAACAATATTGATTTAAATATTAAATGTATTTTATTTTATTAACGGAGTTAGCTAACTTGACGGATACATGAAAGAGTCTGAAGTATCAATATATATTGTGAGGATTGTTAGGGGCAAAGTCCCTCACGGCTTTACTTCCTCTAAAACGTCTTGGTCTTTTAAACCCCCCTAATATTTTTGGATGATTTGCGCCTATGAACTAGGAACTTATGTATAAGTACACATATTACTATAATAGGCAAAAATGTAATTCCTTTGGACCTCACGTGCCGTCTCACATAAAGCCCCGCATCGATAATCAAATGGTATGTTCACCCTGTCCGCCTACGTCATACCAAAACAATAATAATTTTTTTATTTCGAATTTTACTGTCGTTAAAAAATGTATAGCTTTAGTCATGAATTATATAACCTACCTGTATATTATTATAACGTCAGAAGACTACCCGTCGCCGTCGTCGGAAATTTTCAAGGTCGAAAACGTTGTTCTCTAATGCCAAAATACAGTCGTCGTCGTTTCTGTCACCGATCACCACGATCGATCGTATTAATATAATATGACCGTGCGCGCGATGTGTTTACCGTCGTTTTTTAGAGAAAAAAATGTTTTTCTCGCTCGAGGTAATCGTGTTTTTGTACGTTGTCCGTGTTAATTATAGGTATATTTACATGCACACATATTATAGTTGGTAACAATGTGACATGACTGCATTCTTGTTAAAAAAATACTTAACATGTATAATAGATATATACACTTATTTTCCAACAAGTATTTAAATACAATTATAAATTGTATATTGAATAATTGTAAAAAAACAGTTCAAATAGTTTTTATTAGATACTATAGACTCTATTTAGTATAGAGTCTAGAGTATATTATAGCAGAACTGGAATAATTTGTCTATGTATACCTATAGGATAGGTTTTTATGTAGGTACCTGGATAAATAGTTTTAAAGTTAATGTATAAAAGTTAGAACTCAGACATTTAAAAGTTATATTAATATCAACCATTGCACCTTCTATCTTACAGTAGAGGGATCACGGACCATTATTATTGTATTGACGTGACGTACCGTGGATAAATATAATTGTATGAATTAGTTTGTGTATGTATTTTACAACAGTCGTGATGATTAAATGAACTCTCGGTGTACCTATAACTGAATGGCGAACGTACGAACGAGGTAAATGACCAAACACCGGACATGCAATGTAATTTACTACATTATATAGATCGCATACAGATTTTTTTCCGGTACTTGAGTATACCCTTTATATAAAACTGTATATAATATCAAAATGTACTATAGCCACTAGCCACTATATAGGACTCTGCCCCCAGGCGTGCATCATCTTTTTCGTCAAAATGAAAAAGATTAAATTTTAGTTTCCGCAAAATTAATTTTCTTCCAACATTATCGGTTATGATTTGAAGATTTGATTATATTTCTATAATCAATACGTTTCTTTAAAATAGTTTATGCAGAACAATAATTTTGAAAATTAGAATCTTCATAGAAACAATCAAATATTTTATGAGTATTGTATACCTAATAAGTTACTAGGTACTTAAATTATTTTAATTTAAATATAATTTAAATATTTATACATTATATTTATATGTATATATATATGTATATATTGTAATAAAAAACATCGTATGTAAAACAAATCCTGAAATCCTCAGTCACACATCAAATATTTAATATAAACCAAACATTTTTACATTTCATTTAAATAATATCACATGGCCATTAAGTTGTCAATACTTACAAATACAGTAATACAGTACAATTGACAAAAAAAGATTAATTTCACCAGGGACAGAGAAATGATTGTCAGGCCAAAATGCTATCTTGATAAATTTAAGTTATGCATCCGCATACCCTGCTACATCCCAAATGACGCCCCTGAAGTAAACTCATTTAGTAAACAAATAAATAAATTACATCTTAAGAGATTAATTTTAAAAAAAATTTATATATTATATAATAATTCAATCCATTGAGTAAAAATGAGTAGTACGATTATAATATAGTTATATAACAATACACACTCAACTTATTAGTATCAAAACTATAATTATATATAATAAAAAATATTTATAACAACGTTTTATTTTATTTTCAAAAAAAGTCAATCATAATAATTTACCATTGTAGTAAAAAATGTATTATTAGAGCTTAAAAGAAATTAACAAAAATAACATAATTATATAATTATTATATACATAAGCGAAATACCACTCACTCAGTCATTCATCGGTACAAAACGTAATACGAACTTGGAATTTCGAATAGTGGTTCATCTATTATGAATTATGATCTTGATGTGCAAAAAGAAAGGATTTTCCGATATTTGCATTTTAAAGAGGTAGCCAAAGAGGGATGTTAAGATTTACGGTGAAAATTGAAATTTTTTTTTCTATTTATAAATGGTTGCCATTGGTTGCAGATATAATTATTATTTAATTTTAAGTTGCCATGGCAATTTATTATTGTGCGGAATAGCGGAACATGTACTCGTATAAATATTATACGAAACTTTTTTATATAATAGAGAGATGTTGTTATAAATTATAATATTGTGAATTGTGTTGTCATTGTTGTTTAAATTTAAAACCGGAAATTATGATGGAGGTTGTCGGTAGTCACGTTCGGATAAACGGTCCGTCCCAGTCCAGCTTTAATTGCGGGGATTCAAAGTTCAAATTGTTTCGATTGGGTAGGTGAGGGGAAAATACCTTTACACAACTTACCTAATGATGTGATTATTGTGATCGATATTGCTCTTAAATAAAGCGAACTATGTTGAATGTTCCATGGTTATCCACCTACCCCAACTACCCTTAATTAGTATTACCACATTTACTAGCACATAATAATTATATAATTACCTATAGTACTTCTCAAAATGTTTGCACTAGAATATATTACACGGATATCAACATAATATAATTGAGTATATTGTGAATTATGATTAAAAACAGTGAATCAATATTATTTTTCATTACAGCTCGATCCCCTTTCCAAATCGAATTAGAGTTTATTATTATTAACAAGGGCGTCATTAGCGGAAGAGTGTGCAATCGCACTCCATAGATGCTCTTTACATTTTACTACTTTGTTGTTGAACATTCGAGGCGCTTTTCTATATAAATAATCATAGTATTTGATAGTTTTATAGTAATTTTTAATGATGAATAAGTGATTATTTTTTGAATTTCAATTCTTCTCAGCTATAAATAAAAGTATTTAAATATTTTGATCTGTTCTTTAATATTAGGTAACTGTTTAAAATTATCTTTTGAATTAATTTTTGTCTAATAATTTTTGATTTAAAACAATGTATTTGCATTATGCTTGCGATCGGCCTATTATAATGGTTTGATACATTTCTTTGCATCCAGCAAGCGACATTTTTAAATGACGTCCCTGATTATTAACTATCATTAAAACTTTGAAATAAAAAAATATTGAGTTAGAAGCGATGATGTTTTGAGAGAGAAAAATGCTCCTTTTGCACTACCCAATATTTCGCGTCTGTTATTCTAAGCGGTGCAATTTCAAAATCGACCCCACTCTGGTAAAATGTATTATTAAATGCATTTAATAACTGCTTAAAAAATGACAGTGACTGGTTATCGCTATCGACAGTAGTTGTCTATGTTTGTGTGGATCCTCTGAGGAAAAAAATATTCTCAGTAGATCTCTTTATAAAAAAAGTTTGACTGACATATCATAATAACAGGGTGTGTTACGGATTTCCAAGTGCTGTCCGCAGTTACAGTATTACGGTTTTTTGTTATAATTTCCGAAAAACTTCATTGAATGGTCAAAGAAGAACAATATTCATTAACGCAGAATAAAGGTTGGACTGTTGCTACTTTGATCGATTTAGTATGCCTAAGGTACGATTTGGCATGTAGTTAGTATGCGAGGTAGAAAATACTTAAAATGTTTGATTTATTTACATACAATATATTCGCTTAACTGTTCAGAATCGTTTTTCATCGTTGTACAATTATCATTTAATTCAAATTTAACACATTCATTACAGTGGCCTACCTACTTAATGGTGAGGTACATCTCGACGACTACTGTAGTACAGCGGTTACCTACTTGACGGCTTTTTTAAATTACAGCTCAAGCACCTATATTAGTGTGTATAATATTTAATTAAAAACAATACACTTAAGATATTAAAAATATGAATTAGGTAGCTATCTTTATTCTTCAGACCGTCGACTGATATTCGTTAGTAAATACCTATTAAATAGGTTTTATGTATCATGATCAGAACGAGTACAATTCAAACATTACCTTTTTTAAACTGAGTGCAATTTGACATAAATTAATGTTATTTGGCCTTAACCATTTCAATTCTCCTGTGGTGTTCGCCATAGTTTATTCAGAGGTTTCGTGGTGTAATTGTACCTTAAGCTTATACATTAAATCTACAATATATAATATATATGCCTATCACAGATTTAGATGAAATTCACTTCTCTGCCTAATTACGTTGGTATTGATAATGCACTTTTGTATTAACGTTTCAAATTATTATACTTCCCGATACGTGGATTAACGTGCACGTGTAGTATAGAATATGTTATATTTTTTTTAACACCTATTTTTGATACCATATTTGGGTAGGACTATTTTTTCAAGTAATTTTAGGTCTAAGTGGCTCTAAAATATAAATAGTGTTCCACTTTTCAGCTAAAATCGACCTTTTCCTTTATTGCTAAACTAATAATATATATTTCCATTTTCCACCACAAAAAATTTCTGTTTTTAGATTTAAAAAACCTTTTATTATAAAAATATGTGAATTTATTGATAACTAGCAATAATTATAATAATAACTTTAAGGCTAACTAAAATAATCAAATCAGTAATCAATTATTGATTAAAAATAAAACATTCATGTAAGACTTACGTATTAAATAATTATAGATTATTCAATATTTTAAACCTAATGTATTACTTTGTTCTTCATTAAATGTATACAATATACATACATATATATATATGATAATATATCTGAATTAATAATTAATTTTAATTTTATTCACATAGAACACGTTTGTAAGTTGGAGCTTGATGATAAAATAAAATAAAAATTTAATTTATTAAATCATAACAGCACTTTATCTCAGTAAATGCATTTCTAACTTAATCTTTCCTATTTTTCCTATTAATGGAGAAAATGCATAAATTATAAAAATATTATCTACATGGTCTATAATATAATCAATCAATTCTTACATCAAAGGGTTATCAAATATAAAAAACTGAAATATATTTGTGTTAATTGACTTGGTAGTAAATAAAAAGGTAGGTTTTGGCGGAAACGGGGCTGCCTTAAAATAAGAAATTATACTTAATGAGTAGCATTTAGAATTTAATTATTTATTAAAATGTTGAAAATCCAACAGTTTATAATATCTCTAGTTATTTTTATTATTGATTAATAATAGTTGTATTGCATTATTATAAATATTTAATATATATTTTTTATGTTATTTAATATTTAGTAAACCTACCTAAATTTTACAAAAAGAGACTTAAAAGCTTGAAGATTACGTTTGAAAAGGATTTTATTCAGTCGATTTTTATCTTAACGTATTATGAAGCGACAAAACTCAAAATGATTTGAAAAAATAAGTCTATCCAATTATGTTAGGTATTAAAAACATGTGTTGATATTTTTGTAAAGCATTTCCGTGTAGAGCTACACCGGATATTTTTGTCCGATCAATTTTGTTTTGTTTTTGGTTCAATTTTTTCAACACCTAAGATTGCTGAACCACGATTATTGTTTTCAAAATGACTTTACTAGAAACAAAATAGGTACATTATTCGAAGCAATCGTACAACAATACTGTGTGTATATACTGTAGAACATAATAATATGATTTATTACACCATTATGAGTTTGTTATGTACCTAAATTAACTAAAATAATAAAAATATTATGTACCTACAGCCATAATTATTTAAATATTTGAATTGCTTTGATTTGGTGTTGAAAGAATTTTATTTTCGTCTTAATCCTGTGCCCTTCATACCCAAATGAATCAACTTTTGGAATAATGTTTACTACCTACTTGTTATTTATTTTCATTATTTTTATCATACAATGAACAATTATTATATTTTACGAGTATAGTTTGTTTTTGTATTCTTAAAATGTATATTATGGTCGAACGGTCGGTTGAATACATTCCTCGGACGTCGAAAACAAGTTTTAATGAGTATTCATTTTAAATACGGTTAGAGATGTTTTTCAAAAAAGACTGACTAGAATAATTCTGCTTTAATTGTAAGATGTTTGTCACCTATATATACCATACTATACAGGGTGACCATTCTCTGTGCATGATCACCCATTTTTTCCTTTAAAAATTAATTCTTTTATGTTTTGATTTTTGAATTATTATTTAAATATGCTTAAAGATCATATTTTTTTACTTCTGTTTATCAAATGTGAATCCTCCATTTTACTGTAAATAATTCAGTTGATAATTCTTTCAAAATTTTGACGTATCTCGTTCAAAATTTGAACGAGTTGTTTCTCGGTTATTAAAATGTTTGTACTTATGATAACATTGTAATATAAAATGGTTTTAAAAAATATCAAATAGATGAAATATTGAATCTTGTATTTATTATACTTAGACCATTTTTATACAGATTTTAAATGTTGATTGATTAATATTAATGACTCATATGATCAAATCACCGTTTATCTATTAAAAAATTAACAGTAGAAAATGGGGTTCACATGGGAACAACAGACGTTTTTATCTCCACAGGACACTATTTAAGTAGTATGAAATATCTAAAAAATTATTAAATACGGTCTTTATAGATACTTATACTTAAAAATTCCAAAAGTCAGATTTTAAATTACTACAAAGAAAAAAAGGAAGTGACTGGGTGAGAAATGGGCATGCTGGTGAATTACTCTGTATATAGTTGAGTAGGTACCAAGAGAACTGCCGCTGCCGGCTGTCGCATAGTATCTACATGCATAATGGCATTTAAGAATTTAAAAAATAACAGTATTGTCAACCATAAAAGTATAAGCACACTTAATAATGATGTTATTAGCTTAAAACGTTTACCGTGTGTACTCACTGAGTCGCAGACTAATGGCTATATAATATTAAAACTTAATGTCGCGAACGGAGGAAAAAGAAAACAAAAGTCATTTAAATCGACGGTGGTTGTATAATGTTTTCTCATCACAGTGGGCGAGACTGTTGAGGACACTTTGAAAACGAAAACACCGTTTGATCGTTTTCTCGGTCGTTATATATACACACACACACACACACTCACACACGTCATACATACACGTATAATACCCAATACTCAATAGTCAATAGGTACGTAAAAATATATTAATGTTCACGCTACAAGGGCGAGAGGCACGAGGCTGGATTTTATAAAAACCAGACAGCCCTCAAAAATATTTTCATCTGACACGCTGAGCGTTGTTACTTAGCAGCCAAACAAGAATTAAATGAACCACTGCCTGCGCCCACTGCTGTAGTATCCTTGGGGCGTTGATATTTTTTCTCTTTCCATTTTACCATCGAAAACCATCGCACATATATCTTCTAATGGATACACATACATACACTGACGTTTACTTTATTTTTGTCGTACGCATACACAAATTATAATATCGAATCGTGTCTGTACAGCGCGGTCCTACACAACAACAACAACAACAACAACAACAACAGCAGCAGCAGCAGCAACAGCAACAACAACAACAACAACGTTTAGCTCTGCGAAGTGGTTATAATAGTAAACAAATTACTTATGCTGAATCCCGCGATTAAATATAGGTTTAAATGAGATGGAAAACAGTGTATGATGCGTAGCTGCGTATAGATCACACGCACGCCGAGCAAACAGCTATCTAGTAATAATTATTATAGCAATGTTAAAATTATCATCCGATGGTGCCTTACTTTTATGACGACTCTTTCAGGCAGGTGAGTGTTCAAAATTTAACACATTTTAATTATTTTACATTTATTTGCAGATAGGAAATTGATTTTCAATAGTGGTTGGAATTTCAAGATGATTTTTCGATTTTCTTTGTACATTATCTGTACGACCGTCAAACATTGATGGAGAAATCGTTGTTTTGGCTAACGAGGTTGTTATGGTAACGTAATTATATTAATCGTCGGTTGCTAGTGGAAACCTAGGTACAATAACAACATTTTTATTTGCCATGGCAACTGTAACTCAAAAACGGTCTCAAAATATATAAAAAAATTGTATCCAGCCCTATGTTTAAAAAAACACTCAGTTTATCTTTTATGGATGTTTTTTAATTTTTTAGAATTAAAACAAAACATTTATGTTTAGATATTTTATTATTTTTATTGGCTATACATTTAATTAGGTAATTTCCAA
The DNA here is from genome assembly GCF_001856785.1 of Myzus persicae. Taxonomy (NCBI): domain Eukaryota; kingdom Metazoa; phylum Arthropoda; class Insecta; order Hemiptera; family Aphididae; genus Myzus; species Myzus persicae. The sequence goes on along the minus strand of NW_019104140.1, from coordinate 24,326 downwards.
ATATTGGAGGAATGTTCTCCACTATAAGTGTCTGATTCGCATTTAATATATTAACATATGATGTTCTTGTTTCAATTTTTTGTCATTATTATTTAAATTAAAAACATGACATTTTCTTGTCTTGTGTATATTATAGCTATTTAACTATTTAGTATTTATTTTGTTACAATGACAAATATTTTATCAAACAATCCTCTCAAGATTTTCTTGCTTAAGCTAGTAGGTACTTACTAATTTATTTTATAACGAGCAAAACTTTAAGTGTACGATTACATATGATTTAATAAAAAATTATCAATTACGTTAAACGAATGCATAAAAATAATACTAAAGCTAAATCATATTGATTTAAAAAAAAAGTATTAATAATCCATGTATAATTAAAGCTTGAAACAGAGGAGGGGGGGGGGGGGGGAGAACGATATCTTTGCGAGAGGCATACCATGCCAACGATTATGCGTATGGTTCGACCACGGTTATCTGCTAGTGTTATTACTTATTAGATAACCACGCGGGTCAACGTATAGTCATAGTGTATTACATTGTAGAGACAGTAAGGTCTAATTTATATTACGGTCTTATAGAGTAGTAATTAATGCATATTAGCATGTAAACCGAGAATAATCTCTACAGCGGTACTTACTGAATATTTTCATCGATCAATATTCTCTTCCGGAAATTATACTTAAAAAGCAATAAAATGTCATAACATAAGTACCTAAGTACCTAACTCATTGTCATAAGTCATTCATTTGTAATCTGTACAACGCTGCCTTGTATGTTATTACACTGCGGTGTGTTTTAATTATAATTTTTAAACCAGTTACCAGGATGAAATATAAATGCTGGTAAATCAGTAAATGACCACATCACTCTCTATTCTTTAATATTTTGAAGATATTTTCCTGAAATAATATTACCCAATGCGTCGATCTGGCCCACTCAGCTTATACCCGACGGGCAACGATTGATGTGAGATTAATATTTTTCAATATTAAGGGCCTATACCTATAACCAAATGGGAAAATGTATAAACATATATTTAAATTTTAAATCAATTATGAATCTTGAGTGGGACATTCCAATTTTTTTTTTGAATTAACGACTATAATTTCTGGTTTATTCAACATATTATGCATATAGCATTCAAATACGTTCTTATTCTTCCGCGAACTTGTGCTCACAAATTGAGTGTAAACGAGTATTTTAAAAACTTAAAATTTGCAAATATATTTGATAAATATGAGGATCTTCTAGCAATTGCAAAAAAAACCTCTTTTTTTATAATTATTTTTAGTTTATTTAATTAATGTTATTTATGTTTAATGCATTTTTTTCTATTTGATGTGTTCAAGTATAAAAAAATGCCTATAGGTATTATGTAATATGTAAAACATTGTTGAGTAAAATGTTATTTTTTTATAAGTTTAAAGTAATAAATTATTTCCAAAACATTTTTATTGCAATGTATTAACAGTTTAATGTTTTCTTTAGTTTGTATGCCCAATCATAGTTCATAAGCCAGCTCGACACTGATATTATTGTATAGTTTCACGAATCTATGCGCTTAAAAGAATCGATATGTAAATATGTAAGTATAAAAGTCCCTTTTTTATGGAAAATCTAAGAATATTTACTATATAGACTATATCATTATTACATAGCCGTCCCGGAGTTTTTTTGGAAACAGGGGAATATTAATTGTGGGGTCTTTAAATCACCATAACTCGATATGATAAAACAAATTAGTTACTGAAATTTGTAAAATGTTAGCGAATTTAACCAAACAATAAGTCATTTAATTTCCACGGTATTAATATATTTAAAGTAACGCCTGCTAGGCCAGAGATTATACAGATGTTCAACAGTACAAAACACAAATACACACTAAAGAATATTATACAGAAACTTTTTAAATAGGTTCCAACTACAAGTCCATACATATTCTTTAAATTTAATATTGGTGTTAAAGTCTTCATATATTAAAATAATAATTAATAGCACTCTGGCAGCTACATTAGCTGACACTAAAGACTAAACAATGAATATAAGAAATAACAAAAATGTTGAACATTCAATAATATTGTCCACAATAAGTAATAACTAATAACTATAGTCACCGCCTGACTCAGCTTGCAACGTCGATAAACTAACAACAAGTAACAACGAATTTTCACTAATAAATTTAGATATTCTTACCATTAATCTTCACACCCAGCACTGTGACTATTCATAAACGGCAATTGTAAGGTTATTTAATGTTTGAGATGACTAAAAATGTAGCCTGTTTAATTTATAATTCACAAATTATAGAAACGAAATAAAATTGTATTATTCAAATTTAAAAAAGAAAAAGATTTTAGGTTGCAGTGATAAGTCCAACTAGGTAATATACTATTAACGCCGTGTAATCCTGATAGTATCATTATCTGGTTAACACACAAGTCATTCGATAATCCATATTATGCACACAGTTTGAAATTTAATATGAAGGTTGATTTTACGTTTTACTGAATCTGTCAAATTAAATTGTAAATTATATATGCTTTGGAGTTTTAAAATAACAAAAATGTGTGGCGTGTGCGTAGAATAAAATACATATTGTGATTTATTACTAGACGTTTACTCAATCTATAGCATTAAGACGTAAATTAATTATATTAATTCTGAGTAGGTACATGCGTTGAACAGTTGCATATTGGAAAATGGCAATATTTTACATTATCAATACAGGTTAATAGTTAAAATAACATCAGTAGGTATATTGTTGAATTAAATATATTATACAATTTTATTTTTTTTTTATGTATAAAAATACACACAGGTATAAAATAATATATGTTGTTTTGACGACCTACAAAAAAATATGGCGTTAAATGATAATTCAGCGTTAGATGACTTATGCGCTTGTAGTTAAACAAACATCAATGTATTGTAAACAATTTTTCTGGATTAGTAAATAATAAATACCCATATTTCAAACTATTTCAGAAATCATTTAGTAAGTACATTTATTTATTAAAAGCTCGTAGAGGTACGAACTATTCCATGAGGGCAGCATTACCAACAATTATGAGGACGTCGTACCAACATGTGTCGTCTTGTGTCCGTCTTGCTAACGCATAATATTTACCAGCAGTTTAGCAATCCCAATTTTATGCGGTTAGCAGTGAATTAAGGGGGGTTAACAACTCGCCGTGTCGTGTTGAGTTGAATATATTCAACTTGTAGGTAACGTGTGACCAGAATTTTGTTACCTATGCATTAAATATACTGAACACTACGACTACACAACACGGTGAGGTGTGAATCCACCTTTTAAAGTGAATTGACATGATATTATTATAAACATTATAGACGATAGCATTATCTGTGTTTACTCGTTTGATTTTTACGATATTTAAGTGATTATTTTAATATGAGTTTGTAAAATAGGTATTAATATTTAAAAATGCTCAACTCCAGTTGAAAATCAAAATATTGCAAAAAAACAACGAGGGAACACTAATAATGTTTTTATACTTTTATGTTTGATTATTGGTCAATTCAGTCTACATTTAAGCTAACACATTGAAACTGCTGAACGTACATTTTTAACTTCCTCTTAACTATACATCAAAAAGTATAAACGACGAAATATTGATCCATGGAATTTTTCAGGGGCCTCTCTAAATTTTCCTAAAAGGGGGCCTGAGGCAAAACGTTCCCTTTGCCCTCCCCTCTGAACGGCCCTGATTATTTTTAATATACATAAAAAATACTGTTTACTTTTGGAACGCATTTTATACTTCACGTCGACGTCATCCGGTTCACGAGGTAATAGCATAATAGTAATAATAATAATAATAATAATAATAATAATAATAATAATAATAATAATAGCAATGGCGATAATATTGCAGTGCACACACACGATTATAAAATTTAAAATGCGACCGAAAGTCGACACCGCCGCCGATCACGTCCGGCAATTAAAAACGCAATACTCGACGGACGACTATTATATTATTATTATTATTATTATTTATTATTATTATTATTATTATTATGTGTAACGCGGAGGCAACTACAGCAACGGCCGTTACGACCGTTTGGGCCGGCGGGCACGCGGACGACAGACCTCTAGAAGGACGGCTGCGGCGTCGGCGGCGTCGACCTTGTCCGGGCGATTTACCTCGGCGAAAATAAGAGAGAGAAAAATAAAAATAATACCTAATAATAAAAATAAAATGAAAACCGCCAGTGATTTTTATAATAATTATTACACGCGACCTTGACATTTCATAACATCGAAATTATACGCGAACACACAAACACGCTAAAGCGCTCTCGTATACCTATTTGTATTTAACACGCGTATTAATAATGATAATGTTGCGGTCGTGTGAAAATATGATTGAACGATTTGTAGAATATTTAAATGCATAACAAATATTATAATATATCCGTGTGGCGCCCCGGACTGCACTGCGCTCGGAAATACGTTTTTATTTTTTACTAGCTGCAGTATATTACCGCCCGACTTGGCCGGATTAAAATTAATAATTATTCTATCTTTCTAATGATTTTTTTTTTTCGCTCCAGTTGAGAAATGTTATATTATTATCTGGTTTTTGCATCACGTCCCCTTCAATTCAATTACAATGGTTATAATTTAATGATTCCCGACTTCTTATTTCTTATGCCGGACGTTATATTTTTGATGTCAACACAAACTGCTGAAGACAGATTTAACTAATACCGACGTAAATTTAATATCGGCACGATTGGTATTCGTCTATATGTATAAACGTCAAAAATATGTCCAGGATTAAGAAAGCAAAACATAAAAGTAATCATTGTAATGGTCGTGTTTATAAATATTTGATTTTAAGATTTGGGTTTTTTTTTTGATTTTAAATATTTAAATGCCATATATTTCTAATATTATAAATTTAATCTGTACCTGGTGGCGGCACACATTTAAATAAACTAAACAATATTCAATTTTCGTGAGCCAAAACTTAATTTATGTGTGATAAATGATAATGATACACCGTGTGTGGCAACCTACATAGGGGATGAAAAACTAAGATATTATGAACTCCTGTCGAGTCTCCAGGAATCAGTTGATACAACTTTTATTGAAAATGGTCCATACATTTTAACGGAAGATAAAAAATACAAAGAAACATATATTTTTATATAAACATAGTTACATCGATTATTATTATTACCTGTACATTTTTAATAGAACTATTTCATTATTATTATCAAAGGTGGTGGCCATCACTTAGTAAAAAAGTTATTTTTTTTCAACTCGAGAATCTAACTAGTCTAATTGACTGTTGAAAACACTAAGATTTTTACTGTTGATTTAAAAAAAAACAATAAATTAAAAATGTTTTTTACATTTGTATGGTAAATAGTAAATACACAAATAAACTAATATGTACCTATTGCACCTACTACAATTTAATAGTAATAACACCATTATTTCTGTTTTGTTTTTTGAGAAAATAATATATAGGTACATAGGCTCAAAATAATAAATTCTGTGTATTATATTATTATTTTTCAAACTGATTTATGTTATAGTTTCTATTTTTTTCACATTAATATTAAACCTAACTAGTTAAATTTAAAATTTATTAATTACTTACTTCAAACTTAACCATCTTGTGTTCATCACTTAACCTAATTTGAATTAACTATTTCCATTAACTGGCCCTCCTTTGATCATTATTACTTATACGTTTACAGACACTCGTGAGATCGAACCCGTGGCCAAAATTGTTCTACAAAACATGACTACACAATAAATTTATATTAATTGTTATCATCAGCCGTGTGCCATTTCCTGTCACTATCTACTCATCCAAAAATATTAGAGTAATCGTTTTGAATGATTGTACAATAACTGTAATTTTCGGCATTCGTGATGTGTTTTCGAAACTATATTTATCATATAATTTAAGCGAATAATACTTGAAAAAAAAATTAAGAAGTACTAACTGCATATGAGTATTATATTACCTTTATTTGCTATAAGCTTACCAAATACCAGCAATGACTAATCTCCGAAATTTGATATTGGTATACATTTGACATTTTAATTAGTATAATCTAATACAACAAACAGATATTGCTAATTGTTATAGCCAATTTTAAAGTATTATTTATTTGTTTTTATTTATCTATTATAATAGCAGGCTATCCACGAATGAGATATCAATTTAATGACCACCCCGATCGGTGTACCTACATGTCTACTAATTGGGCCCCATACCTACACGAGGAAAAATATATGTCAATATTAGAGTCCACGATTGGGAAACTAAAAATATACTAATTGAGTCCATAGATTTTAGATTCTGAGCGGAACGATGAATGTATTGATTTTACAATGATATGTGTTTTTATTTTTTTTGTGTCTGTCATCACGTTTTGGGAATATAAAACTGTATAAGCGCTTCTATTTTTTTCAACAGAATTTTTTCTGGTAGGAAAGTGAATCTAGTTGGTACTATTTGGGGTAAAAAGTAAAAAATTCCCAATAATTTTCAAAAGCTGCAGGAAAAACAAAGAATTTTATGGAAACCCGGATTTTGACAAAATCGATTTTAGTTTTTGATGTAACTCTAAAAAAAAAATACCGGAGATACATGAAATGTTCACTAAATGTTTATATCCGCGTTTTCTATACACCATAAAATTAATAAAATACATTGACTCGTGTTAAACTATTTATAGGTAAATAATATTTTCGATTATTATTAGTTTTTTTTAAACTAATGTCGATAAAAAATTGTTCGAATGGTAAAAAAATTGTTAAATATAATACAAGGTTTCTCGTAAGTTATTGTTAGTGAAAATTTAAAAATAAGTTGTGTCTAGATGAGTTTATCGTTTAAAATTTTACCAGTATAAGACATTTAATTACTTAAAATGCATTTATTTATTATTATTATTATTATTGTTATTTTTTTTATTAAAGCTATCAATATAAAATTGTTACAGCTTAACAATTACAAGTAAAGAAACATTTATTGTTTTAAACCAAATAATTTGTGTTGTATTTTATTGTTTTTCTATGTAACAATTGATTTATTTATAAAATATTCGGTATATTACATAAATGATTACTTTTGAATCTTGACTTTTTTTTCATCTAAATTATAATTTTTATTTAAATTTAAATAGGACTTGTTAAAACAAAACATTTATAAATGGCGATTATAGTTTATTTTTTTTTCGTGAACATACCTACAAAGTTTTAATAGGTATATTAGATATTTCTAATTTAATAAAAATGAGAACCAATTGACTGATTAGTTTTATACAAAAGTAACAAGTCTGGACTTGTTATATATTTTATTTACATAATACAATTTTGATCACGATAAAATATTTATTGTTGCCTCATCAACTTAAGACTTATTTTAAGTGTGCTCAAAAAAACCTATATTGCACTAAATACACAAAAATTAAAGTATCAAAAACATGTTTTCATAAAATTATGATATTCGCGTATAATTTTTTGCTGAATGAAAAAAGAAAACCTCGCTGTTTTACTCAAAGGACTTGTAAAATGACTTTAAGAAAAAATAGACTTCTTGTTTAATTTTATAACTGTGGTTTCTATATTCTATAATCTAACGATTATTCCTAAATCCCATGTGATATGTTTGCAAAATTTGGCGCCAATTGGTCAAAAACTGTAATTTGTATAGGTACTTTGAGTAATTTAGATATAACTCTACTTATATTATCTGTGCCAACTATAATATATTATAATCTATGTACATATCTATGATCATTTCTGTTTTACTTTATTTGAAATATTTTTTATTGTTTTTTATCAAAATCGTTGAAGTACTTTTTAAGTATCCAAACCTCAACTTTATATTTTGACTCAGTAGATATTAAGTTTAAACACTTTTGCATCTATAAAGAATATAAAGGTATTAGCCCAAATAGCGAAGTACAATACAGTACAGATAATTATATTCAATCTTTTATAATAACTATTTATTATCTGCAGTAACCAATCTCAATCCTATACGGCTACACATAAATAAAAAAATATTCAATACTCGTGGGCCGAAACAAAATGTACGTGTGGGCCACTCCATAGCAATGTTAAGAGGTTAAAAAAAAGCTAAAATCCCTCCCCGCGCCTAAAGAACTTATTGATATAATTTAATTGAAAACAGTCCTGTAGTTTGTGAGCCAATATAGAGGACAAACAGATAAAACAAAGTTGGTTTTTACATATAAGATTATGAACTCATCAGAGAAAAAATACTGTCGGTCGATCTTTGCAGATTCGCAGTGTATGGAGTTCGAACGCCCAGTGATGAACCAACCCCATTAAACACGATTCCCACGGGTGGGGTCACTATAATATAATAGTATAATATAATAAGCACTCATGAAAAGATCGAGGCTATAGTAAATTTAATAACCCGTTTGTTCGGACTGGAGCCAAAAAAGTGTCACAACCCTTTAGTGTTCCGTCGTATTATTCTACAGTTGCGATCGTAAACGATTATAATACTTATATATACCTGTATGCATGCTAAATGGACGTTGTGATTAATCTCAATGCGGTACGACGGCGGTACAAATTATAGCGAATTTATATTACAATATTATTATTCACAGCTCGCCCTTATATTTAAATATTATACATAAAATAAAAGTTGTGTTGCCGACTGCAGTATCTACCCATACATTTATATATGTATTTATAATCTTACGTTTTTTTCTTAAAATTACAATTTATCCAATAAATTATGTTTTTATAATAATATGCGTAAAGGTAGGTCCATTTTTATTATTCTTCGAAGTTTGTATAACGTTTATACACAAGGCTGATGTGCAAGTATTATGTAACATTATTTTTTTGTATGACTTTAATATAAAAACTGAAAATAAGCAGCGTTATAGATATTATATAATATATAATATTATTATTGTTGAGCGTACTGCAATTATTTTTATTGATCCTACTCGGACATTGCTGAAGTGTAATATTTATAGATGTTCAGATACCTAATTGATAATTTGATTGCATTGTTATAAAACATGTCTTTATAGTCTACAGACATTTAGTGAAACAGCCACAGGGGAGGGAGTCGGTTCAAAATTCTTAACGAGCATACAGATATTTTCAGGTTAGTGGACACTGTTCAATTATTCTCTTAAAAGTAGAGCGAATTGTCCTTTGCACTTGGGCAAATGTAGCACATGTTGCTCGACCATATTTGAAATGTAGTGTTGCAAATGCTTATTTTTTTGCACCACTAGAAAATCGTGAACATTTGTATAATACTGTATAGGTAGGTCGTAGGTACCTATCTATAGACTATAATGCTTATTTCCAAAAGGAAACCTACGTTTGGTACTTAATTGTAATTTTTGTTATGATGTACAAATGAGTAGGTACTTCAAGCTAAATTACTCGAATCAAATTCACTGGCATTCTTTGTCCAATGCTGTCTGCTATGCTCACATCTTATCAACATTTCGTGGATCTCAAAATTGACTTATCTACGTTTAATATCTCTACTATATACAGAAAAGCGAGTTCTCTGATTTTTTTACTATTGTATTAGGGGTACGAAATAAACATTGTTTTTTAAATAATACCTTAAAATAATTTTGACATGTAGTCTCGTAAGAGAAGTCACTAATTTGTAACATTTTTGTGGTTTCAACTATGATATTTTAGTATTTTCCTGTAGGTAAATAAGTCGTTGCATCATTTTCTTTTGAGAATTTAAATCATATTATTATATTATTAATATTTAATAACTTAGGCTGTGAGCTTTATACTCTACAAACAATGCGATATCTACTAATTTCGTATTCTTGATTTTTATACGCTTTATATATTGTACGCAGATCTATATAAACAAATTAAATAATAGCACCTACTATTTTCAATTAATAATATTTTAAGTACCTAAGAATTAAGTACTACGACAAATAAATAAATAGTTTCACCCAATCATAAAATATTAAAATCAAATATCCTGCAGTAAAAATGACAACATTTTAAAAATCGATCAGTGGAACACTTTTGTATGACTTTTTATACTCAACCCACGCAGTGGGGGCCATTTCCCTCTTGAACACTTATACTTGTAAAACAGTTTTGTATCTATAATTTTAATTTATACATTTCAATCATACTAATATTCATAACAAATATTAATTTAAACTTATATGTTTTTTTTTGTTCCTAACAAAAGTTGATGACTTATGAATAATACATTTTAAACTCAATTTAAAAATATTTATATTAACATATCCGTTTCAAAAAGGGAAAGCGAATTTCTTGAAATGTTATAATATTGTTAATTGACAATTGTTGTATGTATAGTGTATATATAATATTATATATATTGTTTTAATTTTTTGTGGAGAGGGGGGGGGGGGGTTAAAAATAGTGTTTGTTATAGTCTATCATTTGACACCAATTGAGCATAACACAGCAGATTCATGAAGTATAACAATTATCACGGAAGTATAGCTAATAATATTATATATTTGTTTTACCATTTAAAATCATACTTGTTAAAAAATATTTGATGGTGATATCTGGTATTTACTTAAAAAAATTATTAAAAAATTACGTTTTAAATATAGATTATATTTGTAGGTTTTGTATAAAATCTGCAATATGAATGTTTTCGGGTTTCCGTAGAATCCACAAAATATTGTTTATTTCTTAAAAATGTAAATGATTAAATAAAATAAAATTGTATAAAGCCAAAATATTATACTTGAGAATAGTTTTCACTTAAGTAAGAATCCAAAAAAAAAAAAATACCTATAAGAAGGTTAAAGGAATTTTAAACATTACCTCGGTGATAAGGTATACCTATATATTAACTATATATATTTATTATATATCAACTATAAATTGATTATGTTTGTTTTTATTTTTTATTGGTCTAAAGCTTTGGCAACTATGATTATTATCAATTTGTGGCGGAAGGCTACATTTTGGTTTAAACAACACGTGTGTATGAAAGGCGAGGGCTTATTTCTAAAAATCCGGGTAGGAGAGCTATAGTGACGCCGGACGATGCTTGACTTCAGCGTCAAACCCTTAGTTATTAACCAAACATACCAACCATCGAGCCTCACTAATACTACTTCCAAAGATCATTTTTAATTTCATCATTTGCAGGCAGAGCTGTAAAAGTGGATATAAGTTAAGATGCAAAAGGCATATTATGTTATTTTTACCTGTGACATAATATTTTTTATGATGTAGTGGATGATCGAATCTGTTCATTTTATATTTCATTGACTTTATTATACAATCACGTGGCTTAGTTCGTCAAAGTTGGAGATCTCTCGTATATTTAATGCATATTTGATATTTATTGTCATACATTTGTTTCGGGTCATGTTAAATGTATATATATTATTATCTATACTAATATTTAGAGGAAAAATTGTTCGGGGTAATCTTTGAAATGACTTAAACGGTTTAAAAAAAAATGTTACCGTCAAAAAACTACACTATCTAGAGGATCTTTTTTTTTAACTTTGGTATTGAGATTTGAGGATCGGAAGAGGAATTGCTGTTGGCATGGCTTCTCCTCTGGCCCTTCTATCCCGAGGGTCTCTAGGCCATATTTTATCCCAATGAGTGGCCCTTAATTTTTGTGTATAATAATAATAATAATTTTTATTTAGCAAAAACAAAAATATACTATTTACACTAATAAATTATAATACATATGTATGATACATGTTTGCAACTCCCTTTTAAATATAAGCTTGTTTTGGGAGATATCCAGATTCATTATTATAAATCTGTAAAGTGATTAACGGTTCAACACATTTTCTCCTCAAAAATCTGTTAGTAGACCCACAAAAGTTCCTTTTTTTTAAATAGCACAATATTGTAAAAGCAATGAATACATTCTCCAATTTCCTCAGAATCTTATATACATAGGTATTTAATGTATAATGTGGAAGCATGTTCTCAAAACAGGAAATTATCAAAAATTCATCAACATTTTGTTTTGTTTTTTTTATATTTTATATATTATTATTATTGTTATATTACAAATTAAAATTATTGTATATGCCTATACATGGCATATTGTGCCGAATATATAATATTATATAGATTTCCTGTGTTTTGTGAAACATATTTTAATAATTTTTGTACATTTTTACGGTTATTCGACCTTGTTAGAGATAAATGTAGTATACTCGTAATATGCACATAAAGCAATCATGTAATAAATAACAAATAAAATTGGATGGAGTACGAAAATACTCAAATTGTATTTATTGCGAGTATTTGCAACTACAGCGTTATGATTTATGACCATTACACAATTGGAGGAGAGCTATATTTTGTTACAAAATAATTGATTAGACCGTAAAAATTCTGAAAAATTTTTTCTGAACTGTATTTACCTCAAACTGTATAGATTTGGAAATATATTTCGGTAGAATAATATTTAGGTACTCAGTAATGTTTGCTTATTAAAATTAAACCTTTGGCAAATATTATTTTGGAATCGTAATTATTCAAAACATATTTGGTCTTTAATAGTTTATTATAGCTCAAAAACCTATTTGATCGGAAAGTTTTTCCGGGAAAAGGATGAGTATTTGTTTGGAACCGTATACAGTAACCAATAATATACATTTCCCACTAAAGGTTTCCCATGAAAATAAGTTTCTGCGCGAATGTACGACTCCAACAAAATATTGTTCAGTATTTACAGTTCCGACGACATATTATGTTTCCAACAGAATATTTTTCGCAGACGCAATAAGGTTTCAGAACGAATTCCTTTCCTAAATGTCATATTTTAAAACGCATTTCGATTCCAACGTAATACGATTCAATACAAATACATTATTCCAACAACTTGTGTGTTTTAAACATAATATTACACGACAAAAATATGATCCTCATTGAATAATTTTCCAACTTTTTATGTGTGCTCAGTATTTTACCTATATTTTCCTTATCGTGATATTTTCAATAGATTATGTATATTTTTAAATGGTAATATATCATTTAATTATTAAGTTTTGTAATACAATATTATTTAAAGTAATTTTTGATAGCTATACATCTCTACACTCTACGACAAAAATAATCTTTTAAGAAAACTTATCACATTTTGAGTTTTTTTAATTGTATGCACCTGCAGGCACACACACGTTGGAAAAATTGTATATCTATATCTATTTCCAGTGTTATTCGATTATCTTAACCAAACAATTAGTTTGTATTTACTTTTAAATTACAATACATATTATTATATCCACCTATAGCAATGTCCCACTTATCCAAAGGTGTATAGTTGACTACGACTGATTATACTGTTAAAATTATACCGTTTAAATCAGTGAATACCAAAACTACCCATAATTCATAAAAACGTTTGTATGAAAAAATAAAAACAATAATTAATCTTAATGTACCTATACCTAAACTCTATATAATATTAATAAAATGAATGGCACTTTTACTATGGAAGTGGTTAGTATAGTGTAGTTCTTATACATTTTTAATTAATATTATGAAGATGTTCAAAAACTTGAAACTTGTACACGTATTTAGTATATATATAAATATATTATGTTTCTTGGTTTCAAATATGAATATGTAAAAGTAATAAATGTTTCATAAGTCCTTGTTTGTTTATTACAATATTACGTAACGTTCGAATAATTCAGAATATAAAGTATAGGTAGGTAGTCTAAATCAATACATTTAAGAACAACCAGTGGTGGATACGAGGGGGAGGTGATAGACTGGTCGCCCCCCTTGGGTTGTGTGTTTTTACGTAATTCTAATATTCTATAATTGTTTATATATGGTTGTTATTTATGCTAATCCCTATTGAATAATATAATATACCTAGCTAATAGGTATTATTGATATTTTAAATAAATAAACATCATACATACCTTTATATTTGTGAAAATCCACCTCCCCGCCATCTTAAACAATGTCTAGCTCTGTTATCGGGAACAGCGACTTAATAATTATTATAATGCAGTATAATACGATGAGTGTATATAATATAAGATATATCATAATTTTATTTTACATAATAATATTTTTTTATGTACCTAGTGCTTTCAAATTTTTTAATGAAAATTAAATTAAAACTAGTAAAATAATTTATTTCCTGTTTACATAATTTCTTAACTATTGATTTATTTTAAAATTTTAAAACCATGTGATTTTAAATTTATAATTTGATCGCAATTGTATATTATGTAAGTACCTACTTACTTTTTGACTTAATTTTTGAACAAAACTTTTTTTCCATGAGATTTGCAGTCTTAGATTTTCGCTTTATTAGATAGTAAACTTATAATTTAAATAAATACCATATGTAAAATCATATACCTAGCTTGTTATTCCAAAAAATTAAAACTCATAAAATACAAATTAACAAAATGTTACAGTACATAAAGATACGTTTATGGTTTGTGTTTACTACTAAAATGTAATTATTTGTTGGTTATATTATTTTAATGTTCACTGGATAAATGTAATAGTTCAATTTACGTATTTAAAATGTTCGTTCATTAAAAATTTATTATTATTGTTACACAAACGTTTTTAATGAAATATATGTAATAGCATATTATGTACCTACCTATGACGTACGAAATTAAACATATTTAAACTATATCTCAATAAATTTTGTGTATAGTTAAAAGTTATACAAATTATTTAAATTATCACAAGTACCTATAGTTCTCTTTATACCTATAATTATATACTTCTACACACGTTCCTAATATTGTTCCATATTCACAATACATATTATAATATATTTGATGTAAAACACAGAAAGTTTCAAAAGCTATAATAAAATAATGTAATAATAATAATAATAATAATAATAATAATAATAATAATAATAATACAGAATATCAAGTTTATACCTACTTATATTATATTATTATAAGGTGTATATTAGATTCTATAGCCATATAAGTAAACGTACATTTTCATATACTGTTCAATATTAGTTATTATATTGTTTGCAAGTTAACTATACTATTTATTCAACACTTTTCAGTTTTCCAATTTTTTTCGCTTATACCATTTTATATTTATAACCTATTATATCACGATTTTGGTTTACAATTTACTATTCATTTTTTCGATATAAATATTTTCATATTTTTTTATTATTTTGTACCTGCTTATAAATAATTACTATATCAAATCAATTGTAAAATGGATGCACATAACTGCTGTATTTTAGTTAGCGTATTCGTATATAATCTGTGCAGATGGTCATTAAAAAAGAAATGTTATATTTGGTTATGCATAACTTTTATTTTATAATTTGATTAATTTTCGACTATTTTATAATATACCTAATCATGATAAGGAAGGGTAATTTAATCAATAAAAATAATTACTTCTGTTTATGGATTTTGTGATAACAATAACCGAGTTCTCGAATCACATCATAAAATCCAATTTGTGTAATAATATAGCTTTTACTTGTAAAATATTATAATAACGATATTTTAATTTGTCAAATAAATTAATGCATGGTTTTCGTTAATGACATGTGGCCACTAACAATACCTACAGCACTATTCACTAAATCATGCAATAAACGTGAAACAGCTATTTATCAAAATAATGTATAAATAATCATATTATATATTATACAATAAATTAAGGTTTTTATTCGGTTCAAAATGAATGGATTATAGTGTGTGTAATATAATGTTTCATTAATAGTTTAATTCGAAATAAGTGTTAATTTTAAGATGAAGAAGTAAACATCTATAAAGTTCAAAGATACCTCCACGGCTAGCAAGCTATAATAATATTATCTAATATGCATACTATTACGTTTTATAAAATGTAGAATTATAGACTCTTTCTTCATTTATTTTACTCTTTTGATCTGGCAATTAATTTAATATACCTTGAAATATTTATTTGTAATAGATTTTTTTTTACTAACATATATACCTATATAATAGAAACTTTTAATCTCCGATTATTTTTCAATGTTTGATCATCAATTATCAGATTTTTAAGTCATAACTATATTATACCTTGGTTTCAGATCTATTTGTACTTTATCTATTTCAATATTATTAAATTACGATTTTTAAATGGCACCCAATAATTTCAGAAAATACATAGTGCCCTAAATCGTTTAATCCTTGTGGTAAATTTAAAAACGGTTGCACAAGAATTTATTCTATGTTTTTATTGGTCATTTAAAAAAATAGTGATTGATGATTACCTACTTCAAAAGCTTTTAATTAGGTTAATATATTTACAAAAAAAAAAAGTACAAAATTAGATTTTTACCGAATAGATTTAATTATTTAATGTTATCAGTACCTATTCATAATGAACAAATACTTTTATGATACATTTTCATTAAACCTACTTTAAAATGATAAATAACTAATAACACCTACATTATTTTAATGACATAAAAGTCCATACAACTATTACATACCTATTTTAATATTTCACAATATCTTCTTTAGTATTCGTGCATTGTGGTATTGGTAATAAGATTATGCATCTACAATCTATAGCTTATAATACACATCTTTCTGAATTCAAATCAATTAAGGTTGGTTGGAAAAACATAATTAAGAAAATTTAACTCATAAACAACATTATTATTTAGTATTCTTACATTACTTGATGTGTTCACATTATTATTAATAATAATAATAATAATACAATAGTTAATAATTATTGTTATTTGTTAAACAATCTAAAATGAAATACACATTATTCAATCAACATGTAATTCTAAGAATCTATACAATCAAACATTTTTCCTTACTCAATTCAAAAAGAAATATATATCGCCAAAACTAAAAATTGATTAAAAGAAACACACGATTTTATTACGGGAAATTACCACAAACAATGTCGAAACTGTTTAACCGTGCCCTTTTATGATTATAAAACTCTTTGTAATTATTGCCATGATGTACCATTCAATTCAATTGGGATAGGCAACGATAAAATAACAATATTGATTACATTGATTTATTTGGCTACGTTATTAAATTGGCTGTACAACAAAAACTCAATAAGAGTAACTTTTAAAACGTTTTATTTCATTCTCAAATATTAAATTAATAAAGTTGTCAATAATAATGGATAAATTGTTATTTTAATTTAACATTTAATCTATTTAAGTACTTGAAGCACATTTTAGCATATTTTTTATGTATTATTTAAAAATAACATTTACCCTCAGCTATATGCGAGCATAACGTCATAGCTATCATTCAAACATTTAAACAAAACAGGTATTACCTACACACAATATGAATAATGAATTATAAAAGCCGCTGTTTAGGATACATACATGAAATGTGAAAACCGGGAAACGACCCACGTGGCCATGTCCAAATGCTGGGAAAAAGCAAAATAACTACCTATAACCCTGCTGTATTCATGAGACATAGAAGAAAATCTATATAAAGATTTGAGAAGAACGCTACATTGAAACTCGTATTTAAAATACAACAGAAAGGCGACGGGCAACAGAGGTACCTCCTATGGTAGGGATACATACATTGGGGCATTTGACCCTCTAGACATGTCACAATATACAAGTGAATCAATAGCACAACAGAGTTTAAGGGTCGTCGACGTGTAAATATATATTATACAAGTACACCTAAAGATGAGTGGCTAATATGAGGTGATTCACAAAGCATGTTCACCTTCAATAATGCTGCGGTTATTCAAATTCTTATTTTTGGAATTTTTAAATATATCTGCAGTCTATATATTTAAGTTTTTGAGGTGGTTTGAACTACTTAATACGTGTTTTATTGAGATATAAACTTACACTTTTCAGTGACGACTCTCCTTTTCTACTGTAAATTATTTAATGAATAATTTTTCTGAAATTTCAACGTATCAAAAAAAAAAAATCATTTGAGTATAAAATTGAGTTATTGAACTTTTTATACCTCTAAGGTCCTTGATTATGAATTTGGTAGATATGTGGGCATTGAACTCTCATAATATGGTACTTTGACAATTTTAGTTATATGTATATTAATTGATCAATATTTATAGTTTTTAAAAATGTTCTAAGTATAATAAATACAAGACCCAAATATCCGATACATCATCTATTATGTATTTTTATAAAACTATTTTTGAGGACTAGGTATTATCCTTAATATAAACATTTTAATAACTAAAGTTCTACTTGTTTGAATTTTGAATTAGATACAACACAAAAAAAAATTACTAAATAATTTACAGAATAAAAATAAGGGTTCTCTTTTAAAAAAAAACCAGAAGATTGTATCGCCACAGGCTTCCTTAAGTAGGTAGTAGAAAAAGTTTCAAGATTTTGAGTCGATTTATTATTAAATGAAAGAATGGAGGGCATGCTTGATGAATCGCCCTGTATATTATTTTATAATCTCAATGGAATATGGTTTAATATTTCGTAACGAGTGCAAACGGGAAACCTGCAATATACCGGTTAACCGATAAGATGCACACACGTACGTAATGCAAATTAAAAATATTTAAATATAATGTAATAATGGCCGGTTTTTATGGATTAGGTATCTCGATTAATTTTTTTCCGCAAGATTATGGTTTTTGTATATTATATTATGCTTGAAAAAGTTATGACTATACATTATAATATAAATACAATATGTAATGTATTTAAATTAAGAAAAAATAAAACATTATGCAAATTTATTTTATGTGAATGGGGACCTCTTCACTACTCGTATATATATTTATGTCGTACCTATTCTTCATAAAATAAATTATATTGTAAAGTATTCAAGAAATAAAATCTTTAATACCACTCATAATAATATTTATATTAATAGAAAAAATCGTTTACGTGCTAATGAATACCTACTTTATTTACTTTAAATTTATTTTAAAAGAATATGATCGGGATTATGAACAAGTAAATACCTAGTCAGTTATAATATGACTTCATTCATAAATATCGAGCATTAAAAACAAATAATAGGTACTTGGTTAGCTTAAAAATTGTAAATTATACATAATAATTATTTTCAGTTGTATACAATTTCTCATTTGTGTTTAATAAGTTTATTTTTTATGTATCTAAAGCCCGGCAACTATGGCCATTAGCTGTCTGTAGGGAGGTAGGGGGTACGGTTGGTTTGAAACACGTATTCGCTAAAAATCCCGGGTGGTCACCCATCCGGGAGCTAGGCAACGCCTGCCGGTGTGTACATCTTAGAGAGCTTACGTAACTGAGTAACTCAAGCGTAACCCAGCTTATCTGCAGCAGAAATGTTTTTATAGAACTTTAAATTTTTTTTCGTTATACAAATTAAATTATTATTAATGAAAAACGAACTATGGTATTTATAGTTAATTATATCTAAATATTTGTAAACGAAACTAAATATTATTTAAGTATCCATACAATGCTACATATTATAGTGACCAGTAAGTCATTTTTTCGGGGCCTGGTGTGGCTCAATGGTTGGCCTCAGCCATAAACGTTTTCCAATAACCCCCCTACAAAATTCTGATGACCACAGTTGTCAATGCTTAAGATCAATAACAAAAAATAAGTAGTAGTCATTTTTATCTGCGGCTGGTATAAATATGTTATCATCAATTTTCATTGTACGAAAGCACTATGATAATAATAATAAACTATATAAGTAAGGTAGTTGCTGCTTTCTCCACACGACTGTAAACTGGCAAAAGGGACTAAGAGACGTTATTCTAAGTGTTCAGGGAGAACATAGATGAGAATTAGACTATGGATATTTCAATGTTTTTAAAAATCTGAAATTTTTAGAGGTAATTATTTATTTTATAATTACAGAGTGCAAAAAGTAGTTACATATTAAGATTTTCTATGACCTACATTATATATAAATATAATAGTCCTGCACAACCCTCTTATATATACGGATATATTACTAAATAGTAAATAGTAAATACAGTATTAATATACTATATATAAATTTAAGGATTTAGGTATTGTCCTAAAAATTCAAATTAATCCTATAAATTTGTTTATTTTAAACAAATTTTGAAGCAAAAAATATTTTTATTAAATTTAAAAAAATAAATAATAATAATTTGTGTCTACTATATAGCTATTTATCATTTATTATTTATCTACTCTCAGTAACCGAGAGTCCTATATCCACTCCTATCAAACAATATACGAGTACTCAAACTCTAATTTTACACTTTACTTTACCCAACAAGTGTTCCAACTCGCCCTCCCATCGAGTCCTGGTTTTAATATTTACCATAATTATTATTATTTTAATTAGGTACCTATATAATATGAAGAGTATTGAAGTGGCTATAACCTATACTTATAAGGTATATTATAAATTATAATGCATATTCTGCACGATTTCAAGTGTTTATTTATGCAATTTTTTTGTTATATGAACTGACACAACAAGTATTGTTATAATTCATGGTTTTTTTTTTTATCAGTTCCTATATTAATTATATTTTCTATAATTTTGTATATATTTTAAATAAATAAACTTAATTAATGTATTGTATTTTATATATTTTTATACTTCTACTGCAGAAGTGTTAAAATATTAAAGATGTAAAACGTTAATAATATGTATATCAAAAATGAGTGTCAGAGGAACGAATAAGGTACTTTAAAAAGTTTAATTTCTGTCTGTATCTACCTTGCTATACAATCGTATGATTTGAAATTGTGTAATTCAATCTTATCGCTTCGTAAATTGTCAATGTACAAAATTTGAAACGAATCAATTGACATTCATTACCTAACAAATAATAATATTGTGATTGTCAGATCATTGCAGTCTGTTGCTGCTATCGCATATATAATAGACGTCAGAAATGATTGCACAAATAAACGTAGTAAAATCTAAACAGTAACTAGGTATACTAAACAATATTATAGTTATATTTATTTATAATTTTATAATAACTTCTTCAGAGGTCTTTCGATAGTCACTAATATATTATTACCTATTTTATTCGTATAATAATTTTAATTCGATCGTCAACACTGACACTTTTTCATTTAATTTTAATTTATTCTATATTATTCTTTATTACATAATATATGTATACTGTACGATTCACCATGCTTGCTCACCATAACTTTTCCTTTAGTAATGAATTTATTCAAATCTTACGCCTAAGGACTATGTTTCCAATTTTTTTTTTTATACCATTTAACTATTTAGAGTGTTTTATGGCAATAAAATGTGTATTTTTAAATGAGAACCAACTTTTTATACTGAAAATTGCCGAGTAAGTGATTTTTTGAAAATGTTATCCAAATGACTACCTGAATCAAAATTTGAACAAGTAATTCCTAAGTTATTAAAATGTATAAAGTATACTAAGAACAATAAACCTTAAAAATGGTTTTACAAAAATATATTCATTATATATTGATTTTATATATGATAATTTAAAAGATATATAGTATATATATACTCGGATACCTTTTACAAATTATAAAATGTTGATAGATTATTATTAAAATGTGCAAATCGCCGCAAACGTATCTTCCAAACGGATTACAACGACTTTATTCTCATAGTTCAAAGTTAAGTATTTTTAAAAGTCTCTTAACTCAGATTTTGAATAAATTCATTATTAGAGGAATAAACTTGGAGCTCGAATCACCCTGTATATAATGGTAAATTGGTAACCACAGTAAAATGTATTTTAATTTTTAACAATACAATTATTGATAGATTATGTCTATTGCTGATGAAGTTGGCATAATATAGCAAAGTACACCTACAGTATAATATTATACGGGAGTATACGAGACACATTCTTACAAAAAAACTATTAAATTATTTAATAAATTATAATAAAGTTAATATTCGATTTCTTGAACCTATAAAAAAGTGGTTGTCTGCGACGCGTGCTTGACAGAATGTTTGAACGTTTGCCACATCCAGAAAAAATTGAATTAATGCTATATGTAGTATAATGTGTCTTTAAAAAATGTATTATTTTCAGCATAACATTATATTGAAGTAATGATTTATAATATATTATGTAAAATGGATGATTCTTGTAACGCAATAAAAACACTCGTTTTATCAAAAAGTATTAATATATTTGAGAATATTTTTCAGCATAATTTTAAGTCATTATAAAACAATATTTTTGAATTTATATTTTTACCATTTTTAAAAAAAAAGTATTTTTACTGGTTTGAATGACAACATCAAACATTTTTAATTTCATATCCCGAGATCGAATATTTTTCTGAGAATTTTAATTTATGAAATTCGAACTCCAGCGGAGTAGTTTATTAATATATTATAGTTCATAACTTATATGTATTTAAATTTTCGACGAGCTGGCTGGTGGTGTGGTCTAGAAGGGGTTACCCTTCGGAGCGCCACACTTATACGAACAAACCATATTGTAGTCATTGCACATTTTGCTTTATAAGCACCGCGGTGAAGAAGACTTGATTGTAAAATTTGTAATAAATAAATAACAGTATTTTTAGACTTCATTCGATTACTGTGAACAGTGAAAAGTTCATCAAAAAGTTCGATCAGATGTTTATCAATACACCAAAGTTCAGTGCTTATTCCGGGTACCTATATTGTTTTTCGCCTCTGGTCTGTATAATATTATATATTATGTATTATGTTTTCGAAACATACAATATAAATGACGAATGAAAAAAAAACCCACCGAAGCAATGGCTCTCGATGTGTGCACGGAATACATCTATATTACGTGTACGGCTTACCTAATACTAATAATAGAATATGTACTGTAGACATTTGTCCGTCAAAATATTCGTATGCAAAGTTTTTCCGATTACATTAAAATATGTTTATAGGTAGCATGCATATTTTATTTCTCATTAGACCTAGACCTAGACCTAATGCCTTCAAAACGGAGATTTGTCGTTGGTATATTGTTCGACTAAACCACGATATGAACCCTGTACGCATGTATATTATACAGGATGATTCATTTAACGTAACGAATTAACAAAATTTTAGTTACTTAACTTCTAACTCAACGATTTTGTGCTGTTCACTTAACTAGACGTACCTCGAGTCAATTTTTTTCATTAAATTGTCCAATTTTACCATAGTATCATAGGTATACAAGTGATTTCATCACAATCGCATTTAACAGTATAATATTATATGTACAGTGCGAAAATGTTGTAATGATGACTATCTTTTTGAAATGCTTACGATAGTTATTTGTTAGTTCACATAAATTATAAATATTTTGTATATACCTATGCCCATTATATTATACAGGACGATTCGGAGAAGCATTTTAATACTGCTGTTGGAACCAGCTTATTACAACACATTGTGTCAAAAATATAATCAATTGTTTTCGTATAGGTGCTTATCTACTTTTATATAGGTACGTCTACTGTTTATTTTGACTGAATGACTATAATAAAGTAACAATTAAAGTTTAGATGAGCGGAGTAGTGGGTCGAGACACACATCAAGTTTTCTGGGTACTACTGTCACATTACTTCTCTTACTTAAACTTTAAACGATATCGCCTAAAAAAAAATGTTCGTTTAAAAGTTGAAAATGCAATTTTCACAAAAATCTAGTGTTACATAGTTTCATACGTATCAACATTTTGACTGAGATAGAAATATCTAAGTGATAGGTATAAGTGAAGTTTCAGATTAATTGGATCGCCCTGTATGTGCGCCGTACGTCGCTGACTAAAAATAGTGAATTTTATTTCGCTCTGCCCACGATGTATGTGCATTATTGTCATCTTCATAGCTGCCAAGTAATCAAAAATAGTTAATTTTTTGTGTTTTTTTTTAATATCACATTGTGGCCGTGGCAAATGTTCAACACCATATCAACAAATGCACAACGATCATATTTCTCCAATAAAATATTTAAATAGTTAGTCGTTGCACCGTTAATAATAATGATAATATGTGAATAGCATAATAGCCATAATATAATTTTGTATTAGTTTTTCCCGTGTTTATTCGCTGATGTTTGATAATATAATTTCGATAGTATGTTATCGGCTATAATAATACTTGTACGTGTGTCATTATACTGAATTGATACATCACTATACAGTATAAATAAATATAAATACCATTTGTGCGAATGTTGAATATTCCCTGAATACATTTTTCACGAAAATAATTGTTATTAATTTTGATAAGCCAATATTTTAATTTCAATCAGCTTTTATTTTTTCTTTGAAATTCCAAATCAAATGTTTTGTATGTTGTAACGAGAAATCGTTACTCTCTCTATACATATCGTCGCGCTAAACTCCGTCAAGAGAG
>NW_019104139.1:0-132486 GCF_001856785.1 Myzus persicae | reverse complement strand
AAAATTAAACTGTGCAGGAATCATATTTCAAAAATATAGGTTCCCATTTGAATTTTAAAAGTTGACCCTCAAACCTCCCCATCCTAATTAATAAAAAAAATATTTAATATCAAATTAATTTAGATTATATGATTCAAAACAGTTTTCACATAGGTCATTTTCCCCTAATTTAAATATATCATACTGAAATCTGCTGTCACATGAAATTTGGAGCACCCTGTATACTATTAAACATATTTTATATTTGATATAAAAACTACTTCATGTTTATTATTCTAAGCACATAAAGTTTAATAACTCTGAAACTAATAGTTTGAATTTCGATTTTGATGGTTCAATAGCATCAACAAAAACAAGTGTTATTTACAATGTACATTTAAAAAGGTATTTTTTTTTCATGAAGAAGTTGTATCACAACGAAACACTCTTTTAATCGTAAACAAATCTAAGTGTTTGAAAATATGGTCTTTTAAAAATACCGGAAATCGAAATGTAAATTAATTAATGATTATTAAAAGATAAAAAATGCAACGTGTGAGCATACATGGTGACCTGGGGAATATGACGTTTATGAGTGAGTTCCGTACTTGAGAGTATACCTACATTTTTTTAAAGTTTTAATAAACAAAAATCTTCACTTGGGGCATAAGTCTGGGCAATTGATATTAATAATAATACAATAATTTCCACATTGTCTATAATGCAATGCATATTATAGAAATGTATACTAAAGACATTTATGAAATTATAATTCTTGAATACTTAATAGTGAATTTAGTGTAGGCGATTTATTTACGTCACGGCCTATGCCAAATCTAATATTAATTACATTGATAACACTTTCACGTGATTTGTAAATAAAAATCTTTTATGATAATATGCTAATGCAATCATGCAGTTATTGGTGTTTGTACCCTGAAATAGCGTGTAGTGTAATCTTTGGTTGCAGCGAGACTAAAATTGTCATGACTAGAGGTCGGATTTTTATGATTTTACATATTTGTTTCTAGTTTATGCAGTTAAATGGGAGTGAGAAATCTTTACGAATCATGAAACACAGAATTCACAGGAAAAAATTTATTTTGCATAAAAAAGCATATTTTAGAGGTTAGAGAATATTTAACACGTTAGAGAATATTTGGGAATATTTTTGTGATACCCGGCATATAATGAACATATTTCACGCATATCAGCATTTGATAAATACAATGTTCACTAAATGATTTATTTCCGGATTTTAATAAAAATTAATCTCCAGGTATTCCTTATCGATTGCGAAAGCACAACGGTTATTTCGTTAGCTGTCACGACTATACATCGAACAATATATAGTAATTAATTGTTATTGTAAAATTAATTTAATTAAATATTTTTAAAACCAAATTAATAAAAAATTAATTTAAACTGTTTTTTTTTTTTTTATATCAAAAGAATATTTTGCATATTTAAGGACATAAAACATCATACATCTGGTATTTTAAAGGAATATTAAGAGAATATATTGCTTATTTTATGTGACATACAAACATCATATTTTAAGGATTTTAAAAGAATATAAATCCGACCTCTAGTCATGACCAATAAGACTAAAATGGATCAACTAAAAATAAATGTATGTCATACTACTTTTTTGTGATTATTATGTACAATTTTTTGATGATGTGAAGGTTATATTATGTTACTTTTATCTGAATGATTACAGTTTTTCTAACTATACAAATGTGCGTTATATAATGTGATTTGATCACCACTCGGGTTGATAAATAATTTAATCAAATTGATAGTAATATTGTGTACTATAAAGAATATTACATTTATTATTTCAATAAATAATAACGATGATTACAATATCAATATTATGATCAGTTGGCGAAGTAAGAGAGGGCAACCATTCACCTTTTTTTTTTAATCATCAAGTCCACCCTAAAGCTTTACATATCTTTATATCTCATCCCTATATGTTTCATGTTCGTTTTCAAATTTAAACTTCAAATAGAAATTAATGCATTTTTATTGATGGGTATGCAGTGAATATTTTTAATCATGAAATGTACAAACCACGAAGTATTGTGTATTTCTTACCATATTTTAACTTTTAGACAAAATGCGAAATATACTTGAATTTTGTGTAGTATCCATAATAATATTATAACACAGGTACATATAGCTTTTTTTGCCACTACGATCGCTGAATAAAATAATATTTGTGTTGTTTGCACAACATATTCGTTTCTAATGATAATGCTTTTTGATACAATTAGTAAATTAGTAACTCATCATTGCACAATACTGTATACGAATCATAATACAATAATATATTTATATTATAGCGATAAATTATTATGTATCATAATTTACATTAAACACTAAACATGGTACAAAGACACATGTATTATTATTATTATTATCTCGCTGTATGATTATTATTTATTAATATAGTTTTCTACTGTAAATTCATTACCGACGAGATGGTGGTTTCCAAATTCTCTTGCGCTTTAAAACCACATAATTCATTTGTTCTAAACGAAAACGGAATCTGTACTCATCTAGTTTGGTGGCGTGAAGAAACACCCTGTTCACAAACGTTAATGAAAAACGCACATTGTGTGTAATTTATGCGTTTATTATTACAAAGTAATAAAGCAAACAGGGTTTATTTGCGTCGTATTGAAATTCACCGTCTATATTCAGCAATACAACAGTTCGAAAATAGGCTTCACAATGTTACGGATAATAATAATATAAGCACCTGTACGCAGCTGTAAGTATAATAATATGTGATGGCACAATTATACGTCTCTTGCACAATTCGCTTTATACTATTATCATTTTCGCAGAGCTGATTATTATATCATTAGGACTTATACTATCCGCGCAGTGCATCGGTGTTCATGAGTCGCTTTTTGGTTTACTTTGACGATATGACCGAATTATATCCAAAACAGAATTTCAAAACTTTTACGTAAGTGTTTAGAATTCAAAAGGCCCTCAGTTGGGTGACCAGGAGCGTCCGTGATATATATGATTATATTATTATACTTTATTCATACTCGTTCTCTGCGCACTGTGCAAACAACCATAAAGCTGCCTAGGTGCCCTTATATTATTTTAACTTTATTATAATATTATTGTATTATAATTTCTGAAACGATAATAATTTATAATAATTTGTGGTGTACGTACAACAATATGTAGGTTCGTAATAATATATAGGAATATACCATAGGAGACTCGAAACGTGTTAACGAGGGCACCTGTCCGATTTGCCGTCGAATCGGTGCCAAGTATGCGTATTACCCGATCCCAGGTAGGGGGACACCTTGTTTACACGACCGCCTACACGTGGTGGTGCGTAATCGAGTGATTTCCGACGAACAGTCATAAATTCCTTCCGTTTTAGACCTTTGGAATTCGTACATGTGGTGGACATATGGCATGGTAAGTAGAAAAACTGCTGCTGGTCGAGGTAGATATACAATAATAGCTACATATGTGAGTATTGTACGTGTGTGTCTAAAAGAGGCGTAACTAGACCTTAAGGTTAGGATGGAGGGGCTTCTTTATAATTAGGGAAAACTTGGAGGGGGAGCTAAAATGAAAGCTAGGCTGGATAAGCCCCCCAAGCTCCTCTAGTCATGCTTACATGATTTATAGATGTGTTATGTATTCGATATAATAATATTATACAGCCGAATGGCTGGCCTAAAAGTACCCCTTGAGGCCAATTATTTTGAAAAAAAAAATGGTATACCTACCATGACGACGACATAATATAAATAGGTTAACTAGAACTAAGCCATATCAAATTAGAATAATTAGAATATTAATATTATGTTCGATACGGAAATGATTTGATTAGGCTACAGCTGGTAGCCATATTATTATCCGGCCCCTTCTGTATATTCACTTAACAATAAACATAGGTACCTATTTAATTTCTGGTTTTTAAAATTTTCAAAAAATATTCATTTTTAAAATTTAAATTAAGATCTTACTACAAAAACCTTTGAACAATTTATATTCTTGCATTTAAATACATTAATTACGTTCATTAGGTAAAATATTAAAAATTTAAAAACCATGGAGTTGAATAGACTATTTTAAACTTACAATTTGCCGTTGTTCAACTTATATGACGGAGACAACACTTAACGTCTACTTAAGTCGAAATAAAGTACACATTTAAAAAACTACCGATTCTCGCAAACTGTTTTGTATTATATCGATACTTGCATGTGTCTAATCAACTAATTAAACTTCAACAAGCTTAAGAAACTATGAATGGACATGTCAAATACCACACCAAAATCAACACAATATTTAACTAGGTACCGTTATACATCATGAGTCATTTCATTTATTAAATTTCTTCAAATAGTTGATTTTAGTACTTCTACAACGTTTTATTAAATGTTTTAACAGATTTCCATCGAAAGAAATATATTGCATTCCATTCAAATGTGCAATTTTTGAATAATATAAACGTAAAATAATATATTATTCTGACTAAGTGGAACACTTTAAATCATTTAATAAGTTATAACCTAAACATTTTGAGAATGTAATTTGGTTCATATTATTATACATTTGATTATATCAAACAATAACAACAAAATACATATTTTATCCAACTATAAACTCGCTGAGGTATTCAAACTCTATCCTATCCAGATATTCATCCGAATATTTTGATGAATCCCAAACGCAGTTCTTCTAATTGATTTTAAATAGTTGTTTGAACTTGATTACATTTATTAGACTACAGTATTTAAAAGAGTTTATAATTTTGAAATATAACCGTTAATAAAATAGTTATTTAATACAACAGTCATTCTATAGTCGTTCCTCGGTGGAATTCGGAAAATGACAAATATTAATATTTGAAATTCACCGGCTTGCATTATTTTTTTTTTCTATACAGACATTGTAAATTGACAATATGATAGTGATACATTTAAAAAAAAAATAATAATTTCACAAACAATTTATACAAATCATTAAAATAATAAAATCAATAAAATGTGGGTATTATCTTAATTTATGAACAATTATTTTCGTATACACTTGTATTTATTCACTGTATCGATATTGATTATTTACGCTGATATGTAAATTCATTTTTCTCACGTCTTTTAAAGACTCAATCAGAATTCTAAATTAGGATGTAACATACAATTGCACCACACTGCATCTACGTCTGTACCCAATCATTTATAAAACATACATACACTGTGGATGTATCTACTATCATGTGTAACCGCTTTTTTTCATCATTATCATTATTTTTTGCAGAGTAGTACTAAAGTAGCTATAAACCCAGACGACGCGATCAAAACATGATACCTGGTGCTGACGGGGCTGCAAATGGTATTCGTGTAACTACGTATACTGCAGCGACGATCTCAGTCGGTAAAACTGGTGACATATTCGCGATTCGAGTAAAAAAATATTAATTTGTAGACGGCAATGCGGTGTAATCGTAGGGTAATCCGAGACGAGTTCTGGGGCGGTGGAAGTCTCGTTCGGACTTTCGCCGAGGCGTTTCACTCGAACGCGAGGCTGTTCCGACGGTCGGGGACAATGTTTTTGCGTGTCTCCGTCACAAACGGTTTCGCGAAACTTTGCTAATTAAAATATATAGCTATACCATGAATAATATATCATTCTGGAGTCCGCCACAGCAGGTGGGGGCCACATACGCATAATATCACAATCGCTGCAGTAGGTATAATGATAATAATAATACCCACATTGATATTACATTGCAAACGTATTCGCACACAGCATAATAATAATATGCATTTATATTGATTCCGATGATAATATACGTATTACCTCTTTGTCGTCAGTAAAAAATATTATAATGTTATACCAGCTACCATAGTAGGATTATATTACATTACAATTATATTTCTAGATTATATATATATATTTTTACTGAATTCCTCTTCGTGATCGGTGACTATTCTATCATCGTTCAAATTGTTTTTTAATTATTCGAAAGTAAATTGCAATTCCTTATCCGACCTTTTGTTTATTCTATTTCCTTATTCTATACCTGTATACATTATTCATATTATATACCTAGATATAAAGTTTTTGTTATATTATTTTCATCTACGTTTATAGAATTCCTGAAGCACAATCATAATTTTAAATGCAATAGGTTTCTAGCTTTTAATCTATATTGCATAGGAACTTGTACAGTATACTATATTAAATGTTTTGTACATTTCATCCCGATGGAACAACAACATTCTGACCTATTTTAGTATTGTTGTACTTTAACTAAATCTTATATTATATCTCGTATATCTGAAGAAATGACTAATTTGTGCTGCTTTAATTGCGCTTATAGATCCCCTCTCCTGAAAATAATCATTCTCATAGTTTGCATTATTTATGATTCTTTTTTGGTATTTATAAAATAACATATACTGTACATAATCTTTCTTGAACGGGAAACATATTGGATTCAATTAAAACAAAACAAAAGTCTTATCAAAAATATCTTTTTGAAAAAAAAAATTATACATTTTGTATTGTCATAATATTCATTTTTAAGTTTCTTTCTTCTTTATAACAATATTTAAAATATTGTGATAACGATAAAAATACATACATTTTTTGTAATGATTTCAAATATTGAAAAAAAAGTTAATATATTTTAAATTAAAGATATTTCTTTGATGAAAATACATTCAATCTGTATACTAACCAAAAGTAGAATAAATGCCTAAAACTTAGATATAAAATAAATAAAAAATTATATAATTATGTTATTTTATATTAAACATAAATCATACCATTAGAAATATGATTGTGTTGATACTCGATAGAAACCGTTGTTTATGACACTTCACTTAAAAATATGTTTGATGGTTATCGATGGTTTTTGCTCGATAAATGACTGACAAAAATCGAAGGACCATAAGTGAAACTTTTGAACGCAATTGTTATACCCAAAAAGTATGCACAGACAACACAAAAATAATAATTGAGAACATATTACATTGTAAATCCAGTTTATTCTTTGATTTGATTCAAATATAATGATAAATAATGAGGTATATCGAAGTTAGTAAAATTAAAATATTCCTATCGAGTATCGTGTGTCTTAAGACTGACTGCAGTAATTACTTAGAATTCATTTATAACTATGGAGTATCTAGTTACTGAACATATTTTATGTATCTACTTAGTATCAAGTTACTCATTCCAACTATTATGTCTGTATTTTACCATTATTCTATAAACGTTGTATCGATGTATAAAGAAACTTCACTGGATGTTGTAAAATAGGATTAAGGTAAAGACAATTATTGATTAGGTAAACTTTTGAAAACGATTGCACATAATAAATTCATATATTATTAATTATACCCGACCGAATGTTTGATGTCTGTAATTTTCACTAATATGTCACTTTTAAATTTCACAAAAGCGCTTCATTGTCGGCAAACGTGATTGTATACTATATTATTATAATAATTTAGAGGGTTTAAATACTTTGCGCTGATATTTCGTATTTATGCAAGTACATAGATAGCTAAGACACATTGTTATTGTTAAGTTAAAAATAAAAAAAAAGCTTTTGTATTGCATTAATCGTAATCGGAATTATACATATATTATAATATGGGTCCCTAAAATGTTGTCTCCTCGTCGTCCACTTGTGATGTTGTAGACGATTTATGCGGTGCCATCACAGACATTTGCATAGGGTATGTGTATTTATTTATCACTTGGCGAATAATAATGCTACTTGATCGTCCTGCACAGTTTACCTCACATGCTAATGGAACGTATATTTAAGCTCCAATACAGGGATTATTCATCTTAAATTTTCGTCGTCATATTGCGTGGGTACGACGCGGGCTGCAATTTATTAACTCGGAAAGTCGGGGATACGGTCAACTCTACTAAAAAAGCATTGATAACAATATCACAATAAGTAAAAGTAGTTCTGACATAGTATTAGGGATTTCCTAGGAAAAGGAAACTCTTTTCAGATACTCGTTTTTTCTCTCCCTCTCTCTCGCTCAACAAAAAATTCGAGTTCATTTGTCATTGCTCTTTTCTTTCTTTTAAATTAAAATTAGAGGAGATTAATGGTCATCACTAATAATGAAGACTTGAGCTATAATAATATATATTAGTATATGTAGTTAGTAGTTACCAATAAAATATTGTTGAATAAAAAGGATTATACAAGTAGCACCTATTCAAGCAGATGATTTTGAATCGTTATTGTGGCAAATTTGATTGCAAGTTGTTCATTCCCATTATCCACCAAAAAAACTCAGATTTTTTAACTTCCGAATGAAGCATTTATTGCAAGTCTTATTCTTAATAAAAGACACTAGTTCGAGAATTCCATGTAATACTGTTAAAAAATCACATTTAATGGCAGTCAGTATCGGTTATTCATACGTGAAAATTCCAGCAGTTTTTCCACCAATTAATTCCACTATCTGCGGCTATCTATAAGTAATCTAATAGTTCCAACTATTACAAAATACACATACAAATTATTTTAGTTACATAAGTGGTAATCGGCAGTTTAAATGTGGTTATTATTAGTATAATCACTCTAGTGAATTTTGATACCGAAAAATAAAAACCACATGTTCTTAAAAAATCATAAGAGTCAGAGAGTAAGGATCAACGACGATGAGTAAAAATTGATTATAGTTCAAATTCATAGCTGAATTACCTGAGTATTTTTTTATTAATAACAACTTTTTTTTCCCTGACAAACAGATATAATAGAAGTAGAGTAAATGATATGTATTGTTAAAAAAAAAATAGCAACAAAGTCGGTATCAGTTAAGCTCCATTAACTTTGTATTATAAGGTATTTTAGAAAAAGAAAATAGAATACTTCTTTAGGTGCTTTAGATAGGAAGCTGCACATTATTTACTTTAATAATGCGTATGTTGCATGTGTTCAAATCAGCAATCACGTTTTGTATAAAAAATAAAATTTAAAAAAAAATATTAAATCTCAGTGGTTTGAACATCATTGTCTTTTGAATTATAAGTTTCTTCAGATGTTATATAATAATAACAGTTATTGTATTAATAAAGAGTTTGAAAATATAAAAATATAATACAAATTTATTATCGGTACCTATATACTTAAAAAAAAAAATGTAAAATGTAGAGTAAATAACAGTTAGATACCTGTTTTAAATGCAACAGTTTTATAACTTACTTCATTTAATCAAAATCTCACAGGGAAAAAATATCACTAAACAGAAATTTAGGAACTTACTTTGAAATGAGAAAATCAGGGCTTTAAATCGGGTATATCCCAGAATTTTGAGAACCTAAAATCGGTTATCGTTGTTTTAAACCTATTTTTATTCCCTGTTATCGGTTACCAGTTCTCGTGATGATTATTCAGTTTACATAAAACAGTAAATGTTAACCTTACAAGAACCTACGAATTAATATTTATAAACCGTTATCTATGAAATATAACTGATGAATTTAATTTATTTTAGCTACATAAATTGTGATAAGCTTGTAGCTACAATACTAGATTAATAATTGATAACTTCTTAAAACTATTCTTAAAAAGATGGTATATCTTCATTGTTTTTACCCTAGTCTAAATTCTTGTAATAAATTCAATAAATTGGTTTTCTAGAACATACATCATAAAAGTAATATCATTGGTCGTTTCTAGGTATTCCCGGTCTTCCCGATTGTATTTTTTACCTTAGAATCTAAAAATATCTGGGTTCTTACAACTACAAGAATAATGTACGAGTATTAGGTCATATTTTATGAAGACAATTATATAGGTATATAGGAATAATATATATAATTTATAAAATATTTTATTATTATTTACTATCGGGTATTTTTATTACTAAATTAGTAGTTAATTATTTATTTAATATTTTAATTTATAGTTTTTTTACGTTAACGTATCCATAAGACCATAACATTAACGTTATTGACCTATTTTTACATGCTATAGTAACTTGTAATTAATAGTCAAGCCGAGTTCACAGGTATGTCGTCTTTTGTGTCATGTCCAAAAGTTGTGATCTGCTGAACTCAGAGAATTGTTTAGGTAGAACATATTCAATGTTGTTAAAGAAATCTGGTTTATACTCTAAATCATAATTGCAACGGCCAATCAGTATACAATAAGAGACACGCAACTCAAAACTCAACAGACGACTTAGCAGCTACCGAATATTAAATTAATAATGACAAAATTGAAATATTGTACTATTCATGACAGCTGTAACTATATTTTTAGAAATTTAGAAATTCATAAATTTAAGATGCACAAAGATATTATAATTTATTATGTAATAAAAAAAAAAAAATAAAAAAGTTTTTTAAAAAACAAGTAGGTACGTAACCAATATTTTCCTTTTGTTTCATTCCAAGCAGCATCTAACATTTTTTAATGATTTAATTACATTATAGGTAATAATTTTAAGATCCTTATAAAATAATAAATTTTATTGACATTTGGTAACATTATTTACGTTTAAAATGTTTATAAAGTAAAATAAAATGAATATCGTTTTTTGTATAATGTTCAATTATGATAGGAACTGCTAATGTCACAAACGTGATTCACAAAGTCTACATATAGTAGGTATTTTCACGTTATTTTGAACAAATTATTTTTTTCTATCACACTTGACAGGATAATATATTGTGTGCTTGAGTTTGTGTTGGTTGATTCAATCGGAAAATTCAAAAAATTTTAACAGTCAAACAATTATTATTATTTTTTAATTTGCTCACAAGAACATTGATTTTTTTTTTTATTTTGTGTCATAAGTTCGATTTTTCTTGTTACAAAATGTCAGGATTTTGGAATTTAGACTGTTGAAAAAATGTTCACTGTTGTTTATATTTACTCATTTTATGATATGATTATGACTGACTATTAAAAGTAATTGAAAAGTAATCTTTTCAGTAAAAAATTTTACTATTCACATTGTTATAATAGTAACCAATATGACAATATCATCTTAGAATAAATAATTATCCTAATCATAAGTATTAAATGGCTTTTCGATGTTTGAAACGAGTTCACAACAGTGGAAATCTGACTTTTTTTAAATTTCTTAATGGCATTTTTAAGAGGAAATTAAGTTAAGTATAAACAATCTTACTGAGCTTAATTTTGAAACTACAAACATTTTGTATAAATAAATAAATACTTTTAAAAGTTCACAAACAAAACGTACCTAACATTCATAATTAATAGTTATACGATGATTACTTTGTGAGTTTATAAAAATTAAATTACGTCGGAAGTACACTTAGTGTTATACAATATTTTGATAAATTGATTACAAATAAAACGTGTAATATTATGCTCGTTATATTTGTATTAAAATATTCTTGAGCATTAATTTAACAGACACTAAATGGTTTATAGTTTACTTGTATTTAAACATTTAAGTGATACAAATATTATATTTCATTTAATAATAGCTAAAAACAAAAAAGCTAAATTTAATACTTTTGTAGGATGTAAGAACTTAAGTAAATTATATTATATATTATACGTGTTTTAATTTATTTTGAGTTTCATTCTAGAATTGAGTCACTTGGTAAAGTAAAAAAAAATAAAACAAAGGTCCCCAAAAATAATACCATATTTCCTTCAATAAATTTTAAACTTTAAAAGCTAGCAAATAAATTAACTAAGTTTTTAAAAGGAAAGTCTGAAGAAACTAAAAAAACTACTAAAAATATATAGTTCGAGGCTTCAATATTTTAGAAGGTTAAAAACTTGTTGTATTTATGACATAGTCCACACTTTTTATTTTACTTTTAAATGATAAATTCATAATTTTAAACACTTTAAATAGGAAATACTATAATTTCTACAAATATGATTATTACAGCTAAAATAATAAACGAAAAACGAAATATTATTGTGTTTAATGTTATTTTATCTTCGTAAATTAGTATCAAGTTTTTAAGTGTTAATTTTTTGATTGTTAATATTTTGAAATCATCGCAATTAATCATGTTATAAGTTACCTAATTGTATGTACCAGAAAGGGATTAACCCAATGTACAATTACCTAGGTATTAATATAGTACTCTAAACGTTATAGTTTTAAAAAATAATGTTCAAAGTAAGTACTATTTAAGCAAAATGTAGATTAATATACAAATATGGCTAGAATGAAAATTTCAAATACTATCAATCAATGGAACAAACATGCATTTTATATTTAATCAATTTGTTCATAAAGTTTTATACTTCACTTATGTATTTAGCCGTAAATGAGTATTTATTTAATTTGCTTTTTAAAACTTAAATGCGTTTAGCCCAAAATAATATAAATTATATATTTATAAAATTGAATTACTAAACATCAAATTAATAACTATATACGTATACGTCGATAAAAGTCCACTCTTCAAGTAAATTTAAATATTTTAAAAATAACTTGTATCAAAACACTGTCTTTTTGCATACAATTGCTTTATATGTAATTAACACGGGATGATATAAAAAATCTGTCAGTTTTTTTCGGTAAAATAAATGTATACGAAAAAATATGAAATTCGGAAACACTGACAATCACGGTATTATAACTGACAGAGGTTGTAACAAGCTACAGGCTAACGATGGACCTTACAGAATTGAATGCCGGAAAAAATGTATTGTAAATAAATAGAGTTGGGTCGATGACTTTTGGGTTATAGAAAACCAATTTCGAAACAGAAATATCTATAAGTCGACAAATAAAATATCCATGCATTATGCATGGGAAAGAACATGTGAGCTTAATATTATGAATCTACTGCTTGGGTATTTTGAATGCCGTGTAGTAAATGCACTATAATACGTATGTTTCTATATTCGTTAAAAATTTTGAATATAGTAATAACACAAAATAATGAAATCAATATCTAAAGGCCGACAGTTGAATAATTCCCACTCGTTTACGCCAACTTAATTGGTCACATTAACATAATTAGGTATGTACTAATATAATATAGATTTACATATACTCATCACAATAATTATAATACAACCAACACAAAACAAGCATATAAATACAAAAGTGAGTAAAATTATTATACGGATGACATGACTTGTATGAACGCCATGCTAATTGTATACAGCTGTGATACGAATAATATAAGTGCACTGTTTTATGAAATATCAAAGTTTAAATAATTTCTAAATGTAAACAAAACTATTTGTGTCGAATGCGATACTCTATTATTATAATAATATACCTGCACTAACAAGAACACAATGAACTATAAAAATAAAATAATAAAACACATCTTATATTAAGTTCAACGAATTTTACGACAATAGGTAATAAATTGTTAACTTAAACGTTGGGGAAATTACTTTTGGGCTTGGTGAACTATACTCATAACTGCGGATTTATTTGTTATTATTTGTTATTTTTTGTTTTAATACCAAGCAAACAAACCAAATCTACTGTAGAGAGAAATGTTTAAATACGAACGAAATATTAAATAGATATTTATGTGTTCAATGTGTCTTTAGAGACTCATATATTATTATAAACTACTGCTGTACAGCGTTTGAAACAATATGTTGCAAACGGAAAGCAAACATTCTCCGATACGATTATTTAATGTTTACAAGCCGTTGCACTAACGTCTGCGTGAACTATAGGGTTTTAATACGATTTTTGTACATTTTATAGAGTTTTCCGGGCTTTCAGTGGTATTCTGAGTGTACATATACAATTAAAAACGTAATAATAATAAAGCCACTGTAGTGTACCATAGCTCTTTCACTCATACGCACCGTTGCGCGATCTCCGTGTTTTTATCTCTCAATTTGGTTTCCCATCACGTCGGGTGAGAAACATACCAACTCGCATCGTTTATATATAGGCAAGCGAATGAAATAATAATAGTAATAATAATAATAATAATAATAATAATATATATACAACAACAGCTAACCTTTCGGAGATGACGCTAACAAAATCTCTCGGGACGAAAGTGAAAATATAAAACGTGTTCTGTACACAGCAGCTAGGCGTATAGAGAATAAATTTAGATATTATACCTTTAATAAACAACACACTGTGACCAAAGTGCCATATTATTTATAATGAGTGGCAGGTAGGAGCACCTTGGCATCTAATTTTTAAAATGATTTGAAATTATTATCATCGGTTAATTGAAGATAAGATAATATATATTGTCCATTTAATTATGTTTCATAATATGGTGGGAAACCAATCACAATGTAGTATACTGTTAAACATAATTAGTATGTTTACTCTCCATGTGATCACATCGACTCTTGAGAGTCAAACAAAAAGTGATGGTATTTATAAGAAACTCTAGTTGTACATCACAAAAGATTACCGGGAGAGTTAAACATATTTTGTTATGTCCTTATAAACGTGTATTTAGGTATTTCCTAGTTTTTGAAGGAAAATTCCGATTAAATCCCAAGTAATCCTGCAGACAAACTCAGTTTTTTCTCTACCAGTGTCATCCTTAAGGAGATTCTTACTAAACTCTGCATGAACTTTTATTAGCTTTGCGGGTAAATTCGGTGGCCTATCTGCAGGAATTTTAACAGGTGCGTCTTACATGAATGTATCATAGTTATAAATTACCTACGTCTTACACGCATTTTATAACCTCTAAATGTGTGACCTGCATTAGAAATCGTATTTTTCTTTTTCTATGACATGTTTCTCCACACTTAATACCAAGTATATATGTTTTTAAGTGGCTTATTACAATTATTATAACTTTACATTTATATATTGTGTATATATTTTAATAATTGGGCTTAACATTAATACATTGATGGCATTTCATTCAATATTGAAAATAGCCAAATTTGAGAAACAGTTTTTTAAACCTACTGGTCCAACTTAATACCTTATATAAAAAAATATTTTAGGGGTGAAGCCACCACAATATCATATACAGTTACGCTTTTATTTCAACTTTGTTGGGATGTAAAAAAATGTTCACACAGATTTCATAACCAAAAATTATGATAGTAGAATGAAAAAATAAATAATAATTGTAGCTGCACTTTTGATATATGCAATGTACATGCGCATTGGATGTGTGACAAGAGTCTGGAAAATACATAATAATATTGTCAAAGCATAGTAATCACGAATCTCAAATTATTATAAGGACGATAAATTGGTATCGTCGATTCTATTTTGAGTTGACGTAGACACAAAAAGAACGTGGCCATTTGTCGTCGGGTATTTGTCCTACCCAGTTACACACCGCAGTCAACTTTTATTGTGTACACGACGACATGTACCAGTTGTCCTGTCCATTTAACAGTTGATTTTATTTCGTGGTATTTATGTTTTATTTTTATTTTTTTGCTCTCGGCACATTAATAAACAACACTCGCAATAATAATAATAATTAACATAGTCTTAAGAAAGCACCGGTGACAGCAGCCGTCGAGATCCAGACGAACATAATAATATAACAGAGTGTACGAATGTAATAATAATATATGGTGCCGGCAATCATATATTATGGTGACGTTGTTCTATATCTATAATATAATACCGAGCGCTATTCCCAAAATGATAATTACCGCAAAATTAAGCCCGTTAATGGATTTGACTCGAGGGACTACTGCACACTTATTAGGGTCGTATGACTTTAAACGAACCACTGATGTCACAGGAATTACTGAATCGCGGTCACCGTGGTCGTCGTAGGTATACTCACTTTACATTTTCTTCAAAAATGTCATATTCATCAAAACTCTGTCCCAGTGCACAAAATTTATGTTCCCTACAGTGCTTCATCGTCGTAATCTTTGAGAAACGTTTGTCAACACTATATTTATCATTATAGTCGTGTTGTTTTATTTTTCTGTTATACGTATGGTAAGTTAAGGTGTTCCAACAGTTTAATTATCATGTACCACAATTAGCCTATCGTGATTTGATTAACGAGTTTACACGAATGGAAAATACATAAAATAGAAGGTTGATTTGTTCAATATTGTTCGATGTGTTGACATTTACTTATTCCATACGATTTCGGGTATTTTTTCCATACATTTATGATTAAAAATAAAATATCATCAGGTTCTTTGATTTTATTAAACACCAAAAAGTCAGTGAAACGTTTTTATTTGAATAACAACATTATTATTGGTAGATTTTTCAAGATGTTCTTGTTGAATTGTAATATATAAGTCAACTTTCTTATACAATATTAGTTTATTAGTTTTTGTAAAATATTAAAATAATTATAAGTAAGTGACTTATTATTCTCTGACTGAAAGCCATACTATTATTAGGTTTTGCTCAATTTAATACAAGACAAACTAAGTACATGATTGTTTTATAAATAATACGAATTATACATGGGAATAACATTTTCGATCTATTACAACAAAATCAAGGTTTATCTAGGGGATTCAAAGAGTGACCTATTCAGTGGTCTAAGATCAAATATAACACGTGGATATGAGGGTAAGCCACTAGAAAAAACTATAGAGAGAAATAATAAAGAGGCTTACTATAATGGAAAAAAGATTTGTTGAAACACAACAGTTTAAAAACATAAAAATAACATAGTGATGAATTTCGAAACAAAATGTTTAGAACAAACATAAATATTACATTGTCATGTTAAATAAAATAAGCAAGTGACTTTGAATGAATCTGAAATCAGACATTTAGTTTCTCGAGTATCCAATAAGTAAAACGTTTACTTTCTTTATTTGTATTTTTATATTTAGGAAATAAATGTTTCACGATATCGATGTATCAATGTGTATGTATTACTCTTAAATGTATGAATATATTGTATCAGAAAATGGACATTTAATTAATCAGTAACTATATTATAAAGTTGTCTTAGGAGGTGATATAAAAATAGAGTAATGAAGAATATTTGTATATAAATAGAAAAAAAATGAGAAGACAATGGTAGTATTGTAAACAAAGAGAAAATTACATTATATCAGTACATAGTTATTTTAAATCGTCACTTTATACGTTTAGAGAACGATTAATAAAAGTTGAGGATGGAAAAATGAGTTCAATTATTTAAAAAGTCCCGATATTGCATTTCCGGTCTTTTTGATAAATTGAATCCACGCGTACGGCACTGCAGCATTCATGAATATAGTTTAGAAACTTTAATATAGAGGGACACCTTGGATCTACTGCGTTATCGGAATGTTTTTGGACAGGCTGGAGTCCAACTTTTTTGGGTATAACATTCTTCTAGTAATAAACCGTTTGCACAACAAACTATTCAATTGATTTTGATCCAGTCTGCAATTTTTAATCAATCTAAAAGTAAGACCAACTATTTTTGCAACCATCTTAATTTGTATTTGAATCAAAATTCTAAACTTATTATTTAACCTATAACGATTCACGAATATAAGTTTTAATTTTTCAAATGTGGTAGGTACTAACTCAATGCACAAATTGAGATACCCTAATGAATTTCATAAAATGTATATTATAATTATAAGAGTATAATATGTAGGGCACCTATTAAAAAATGTGATGAATATCTACTTTATATTCTTTCTCGTTAGATACTGGAATATTATAATTTAATGAGTACTTGAAATGTGGGGTAGGTCACAAAAGTAATCCACATAGAATCTATACGATTGTTTGAAAATTCTTCAAACTAAGTTCGAGTAATGTCACAGTGGATGTCAGTATTATGTATACATCAGATAAGTGAAAAACTACCTGTGATCAATTGTATACAAGTAAACAACACATATTATGAATACAGTGTTATTTGTTTTTTTCCGAAAAAGTAATTGAAAAATACTTAAGAATTTTCTTGTAAAATAGGTTTAGGCCAAATAAAAGAATTTGGTTGGTAATTTAAAATCCAAAGATTAAACAAATGTGTGAGAACAGTGTTTTATCTATAGCTAAATCGTTTTTTATGGTTGTGGGCTACACAATAATCAAAATGCGTATAAAATATTTTGTCAACAAGCATTCCCGCTGACAATAAATGATGTCTAAAATGTGGTCAAAATAATATTTCAGTTACGAAAATTAGGTTATATTTTAAGTATAGAGTTTGTCCCTTGAAGAAGTAACCAGCGGGGGTCTAACTTTTGTATTTTCATAGTTATGAGCAATACAAATTTTTTTAAGCAAAACCAAACCTACCACATATTGTTTAATGTATCTACTTGTTACAATGTATTTCCTTATTTGTGTTATACTAAATGTTAGTATGTATATGTCAGTCAATGTGTACAAGAACAAAAGGTGAATTAATTAAATATAATGTGTCAAATCGAATATTTATACAGTTAATGACTCTCGTCGAATAAGTAAATCTGGTAGAAAAATAGTTGAATATACCCATAATTTCCTCAGTCATAACGTAGTCGCTTTTCTATTTAAATAGAAAGTTAAGAATTATAATAAATTGAAGAATAAATACAGAAAAATACAGACGCCAAGCAAGACAAATTTGGCAACAAACACATTACCCAGATCACAAACGTGAATTTAATAAACTTACAAACAATTTAAAAAAAGAACTGCAAACCTTCAAAAACAATCAATTCCGCTCATTTTTGTCATCACTCACACCTTCCAATGGTTCTTTATGAAAATCAATAAAAAACAAAACCAAAAAAAAAGATTCAATCCCCCCTTAACAAGTCCTAACAACACTTTAGCCATAACCGACAGCGAAAAAGCAAATTTATTTGGCAACCACCTATCAGACATTTTCCAACCCTACCTAGACACAAATACTAGCCCAACGACCCACATAGAAAATGTTCAAACTTTTCTTAACAGACCACTACCTATGTCACTACCAGCCAAACCAACTACACCAAATGAAATAAAATCATATATCACTAAACTACGCAACAATAAATCTCCGGGGTACGATCAAATTAATAACAAAATACTTAAAAAACTAACAAACAAAACCATACTTCTTCTCACTCACATATACAACATAATGCTCAGCAATAATATTAATTGCTAAACCAGAAAAACCAAAGCATTTAGTAACCTCACACCGACCGATAAGTTTATTACCAACGTTAGGAAAACTTTTCGAAAAATTATTACTTAAAAGAATAACCCCTATTATTAAAGAAAATAATATCATCCCAAACACCCAATTTGGATTCCGTTCATATCATTCAACAATAAACCAAATACACAGAGTCGCCGATAAAATATTATCATCGTTCGAAAAAAAAGAACACTGCCCAGGTGTATTCCTCGATATCGCACAAGCATTCGATCGTGTATGGCATGACGGACTATTGTTCAAACTAAAATTGTTTCTACCTGCTCCATATTTTCTCATGATAAAATCTTATCTAGAAGACCGTTAGTTCAGTGTTAAACATAACAATTCTTACTCTCCTTATCATAAAATTAAAACGGGAGTACCACAGGGAAGTGACCTATCACCTATACTATATAACATTTACACATCCGATATACCCAAAACAAACCACATGCTGACGATACCGCTATACTAGCATCAAACAAAGACCCCCCCAACATAGCCACCCATATTATACAATTTCATCTAAATCTAATTTCCAACTGGTCAAAAAAATGGAAAATTAAAATAAACGAAAACAAATCAGTCCAAATAAATGTTTCTCTTAGCGAAAAAGAATGTCCACAACTATCGCTCAATAATGTTCCAATCCCTAGTCAAAATGTAACTAAATACCTAGGAGTTCATTTAAGCAAAAGACTTACCTGGGCCCAACACACTAAACAGAAAAGAAAACAATTAAACACCCGCCTACATCTCCTCCGCTCATTATTGACTTCTTCAATGTGTTTAAAAAACAAAATATTAATATACAAGACAATTATTACCCCCTTTGGTCATATGGTATCCAAATCTGGGGCTAAGCCAAACCATCCAATATAAGACCCTTACAAGCGTTTCAATCCATATGTCTTAGACAAATAACTCGAGCCCCCTGGTATATGACTAACGACGCACTCCATAAGGATCTACAAATCTCAACTGTAAATGAATTAGCAACTCGTCACTACAAAAAGTTTCACTCCAAACTACAACTACACAAAAACCCTCTTATTTCTCGCATGTCCTATTTAACCATCCCCAGCAATCCTTCTAGAAGGTTAAAAAGAAAATGGCCAAGAGACGCCCTTGCCTAACACAATAAAAAAAAAAACGGTCTCCATTGAGAACCCATCATTATTAGGAGGTACTGTTGATGGACGGTTTCCCCCCTCAAGTCATTCAAGTCATGTATTATACTACCTTATTATCAAATTTACTTATTGTACTAATTGTTGTATAGATTGTAAATATTGCATTAAAAATAAAAAAATAAAAATAATATTTGATTTCCATACTTTATGTTTTGATTTTTAATATTTTATGTGACAATAAGCGATATAGATTGTGGGAGGGAAGTAGCACCAGAGTTGGATATTGTCTACTCCAAAATAAACCGTTACAGTGCTGTAGATTCCAT
This sequence comes from Myzus persicae, assembly GCF_001856785.1. Classification (NCBI taxonomy): domain Eukaryota; kingdom Metazoa; phylum Arthropoda; class Insecta; order Hemiptera; family Aphididae; genus Myzus; species Myzus persicae. Next base: position 111,989 of record NW_019104139.1, on the reverse strand, counting down.
TAATTTAAACATCCAGTTTTAGTAGTAAATAATTTTATATTGATAACACAAATAGTTATACATTGGATATTAATATCAGCACACAGAAGACAGATTTTTTTTAGTTTTCAATTAAATCATTTTTCAACCTTTTAATAACTAAGATTTATAACGGCATTTTATATTTCGTATCTTAAATAATATAATATTTGGTTAAGTGCGTATTATGTATAATTTTTCAGAGGTGGCATTTTGCCATGGCATATTAAACTGGAAATTATTATATTATAAACAAATCTTTACAGATAACAAATTGCGTACCCCTTATCCAAACCAGTCGAACAATAAATAATAAATTATTCTCGTTGCTAGAAAATAGTTTTTAAACAATAGAGTTAGAGAATAATTGAGACACATTATATTTTTGAAAGTTAACCATCGCAGAACAATGCGCGACACTGATATTAATCATTAATAATCGTTCTCCACTTAATAATAATCACCATATAAATCGCACATTAGCAACATAATATCCTACTTCATGGTTCGATCGAGAGCCGTTCCGTCTATTATGATAATATGACTACAACAATGACATTAATTATTTCGTGACCTAACCTATGTCCTATGACGTATCTATTGAGATACCTCTGTGTTTTGCACATCACCGGGGATGGTACGCAAAACGTGAATCGACGCTGATTGTTCCCCCTTAGGGTTAGTTGGTCGGAAAGCAGGCAGGAAGGTTTAAGTCGGCGGTGACATCCTGCTACCCAGCGAAAAGCGGCGACGAGAGACGAAGACCGGACAAAAATCGATGTCATGGTCGTCGGCGGCTATTGCGGCCGTAAGAAAACGCTTTACACGCGATCGGGTTCGATTGCAAGACGATAATATTATTATAGTGGCACACGACCCGCGGTATACCTCTAACTGTTCTGTTCTTTATTTTTTTGTTTTTCATTTTTACGCCGTGTTCGTAGTTTTTCTCCGCATTTGGAAAATTGTTCTGAAAACTATCACGTAGTCGGTTATTTATTTATTTTTAAGTTCGGATTCCGATGATGTCGAAAATTCTTTTAGTTTGTATACATATTAATACTCACACCCGCGCACAAAACGGCGCACACACACACAGATACACTCACAATCACATATACAATGTCTTATGGACAGCACGCTTTGAAAACGGTTTTCAAGTAATTCAAATAACGTCTGTCGTCAGTTTGATGTAACATATAATGTAATATGTAGAAGGGACAACGGTTAACGTGATTTCTCTTATTCCATGACAATATATTCTCTAATTTAAACGACAGTGAATCTCAAAAATACCACCTGATTTTGTTTCAAAATGGCAGAAATTTGGAGTATATCTTATATTATACGCAGTGATTCACCGAGAATTACCTCAATTTTTTCAATAATAATTACTCTATTAAAATACAGAGGTTTGAATTTGTTAGTATTATTTCAGTAATATTTTCAAACACAAACAATGTTCTTACATCATTTTAGGGTATTATCCTGTTCCTATATACTAACTTTTTTTTCAAATAAAAACCGACGTTTTTGCTGAATTTAACAGCAAATGCTTTTTTGAGAAATGTAGGTGATAAATCAATTTGGAATGAATAATTTTTGAGTTGAATATAATTTGTAATAATATGTATCATTGTGTAATTTTTAGTCTAATACTGATTAAACTCAGACAATGTTAACAAAATATAAAAGTTTATAAAATAATATTAACATTACTATAATTGTTTAATCGTCGTGACATCATTAATCTGAATTATCATTTGGTTACATGATTTTTTTTTAAATGTTCATCTGCTTAACAATTTGCTGGAAATAAAAGGCTATTCTCATTTAAAAAAAAAAGAAATTTGAATCTTTACAGTATACTTAATATAGAAAATATCTAAATATTTAAAAATAAGGTCATGGGTTAAATATAATTAAAAATGCCAAAAATCTGGAAAGTATGAATAAATTCATTATTGAAGGGGGTTGAGTAGGTATGCTTGGTGAATCACTCTGTACATATGTTATATTTGTGATGATTTTTTTTTAATCGATCAGTAAATGTATGATTGCTAATATACGAGTATTAATATACGGTTTTCCGGTATTGGAAATGAATTTCTAATAAATATAATTTTTTTCATAAAATACACGAGTTCCTATTACACCAATTAAGTGATGGAATGGTTTTGTATGAAAAATTTCCCAATAAAATACTTTTTTCTTGCCATTATTAGGTCACAATAATGTACAAAATATGGTAAAATAATGTACTCTAGTGATATCACAAACTTATCTTATCAAAGTATGAGTGAAACGTGTTTTACTATAAATTCTTTAACAGTGAAAAATATTGTTTTTTTATTTCGATGCATATAAATTCAAATTTAATAAACGTTTTTTGAATTATTGAACTTCAAGTAACTATCAAGAATAATAATTTGAAACAAAAGGTATAGAAGACTATAATAATTTCAACATTTTAGTTATTATTGTACATATTATTATGATAATATTTTAAAATTTGTAAAAACTGTATGAGTAAATTAGTAATGAGTATAATAATGAGCGCTGTACTTAATACTACACATATTTTATATTTGATGTGGAACCATAACTGAGGATTACCTATTATACAATATAGGTACTTAAAATGTTAAAAACTACTCTTTCAGGTGTTCATAGATCTCGTTTGAAAAAGATTAGTTTGCATAACAAAAAATACGCTAAGGAAAATATATTATTTATATATATATTTTGCAAAATGTATTTATGTATTTTAAAACATAATTGTACAATACATAAAGACAATATAACAAACTGAAATGTACTAAAATCAGTTATTCATTCATGAATCAATATTTTATACTATAGTATAATATGCATTATTAAAGAATAAAAAGGAGTATGGTTGGAGAATACTGAATAACTCAACATTATAATATTAATATATAATTGCATTATATTATGAAGAACTTCATCTTTATATTATGTACCATATACGGAGTTTATTAGGTGAATACAATACTTCTGGGCAGTGTTGAGATTAGATAAGTACTTTTTTTTATCTAGACTAAGATTAAAGATGAATACATTTGTATCTACATAAAAAACAGATAATTTTTTTTAATACCTAATTTAAAGTCTACATTTTGAGATTATACCTCAGGCACTACTTAGTACTTCAATATTATATAAAACCAGCTATATGCTCAAATTAATGTTAGCAGTATACATTATTATTAATCGATAACTAAGACATAATTGAAAAAACATTTTCAAAATTAAGTATAAAAATCAAATATAAAAAACAAGAAAAACTAATTTGCACGACAATTATTATGAACAGTTTTAGTATGTATTTACATTTTTTTGTAGTAGATATGCAGTTATTGTTATTAGGTAAAATACATATTATATAATCTATACTATATACATTGCATAGGACCGTAGGACCTTTAGGAAAACACAATTAAATAAGCGGTATTTAACTCTGACTAAGTAGCCAACTGTTCTTCAGAACAACTTATAATCATTTTTCCCATTAATTTACAGTTGACGAGTACCTAATTAACACAATATAAAAATGAAATGTAGGCATATTTGAGCACCGGGTCCGGTTCCCTAAAAAAAATATCAATAATACACGATACCTAATAAATAATATTATTATGAACACACGATTTTTTTACCAAGCTCTCTTGACAATTCAAATTTAAAGTATTTAATTATCAAAAAAATAAATTGACAATAGCAATTTGTATTTAATGTATTGCATTAAGACGAATTTATATAGACAAATGTATCTATAGATGGATGCATTTTTTATCTAAGATAGTTATTTATATAAAATGCAACTATTTATCTAGATAAGATATAAGATAACTAAATAATTATCTAGATAAGTCTCAACACTGCTTCTGTGGTCTAACTATAGCAGGGTTCCACTGTTAGGTAGTATGGTCTGTGATCGAAGAATATCCTATAAAGGTATACTTGGGATCACTAAGAGTATGAACTCCTCGCTGCATATTAATAATATACAAAATCGAATCATAGACTGTCTAATTATGTGTGAATACCAAACAAATAGTCCAATAACAATATTTAATATCGATCTTCCGTATGACCTGACAGCGGGAGGTAGCTAAATAAAATAATATTAATGTATCGTCGAGATTGTTGGTCAGAAAAAAAAATGGTTGGAAGGGGATTATTGAACTTTCAACGAAAACGTTTCTAGTGTATTTTTACTAGTTTAATACGCAATAAAATATTCATGAACGAGTTATGTAAATCGTAAAACTTATACAATCTACAAATCTACATATTATTATTAAACGCAGGGTTAGGCGATTTGACGGCGTCGGTAGTGATGATGGAAGAGGCACTCATGCGATATTGCAGATTTCGTTCGAACCGTTACGGTTTTCATGGACAGAAAAATGTATTTGATATTGTAATTTTGTTGTTGTATCCCTAGATTGTAATCAGTCATCGGCCATTTCGTATGTTCTTTGTCATTCTGAAAGGCTAAAAATAGTCATAGCTCTGAAAAGAAGTACTTATTAGTACTTTATTGTGTAAATTAGTTTATTTATTTAAGAATTTAATACGAATATATCATAATATTTTCTCATATAAGCCAAAAAAATCATAATTTGATAAAGGTGTTTGCTGTTTGGATTCCATCGGAATATTTTCTAGGTGCCTGTTACAATCATTATATTTAATTATTATGATTATAGTACATACAATTTTAATATACATTATGACGTGATACACATAAGTAGTAAACAATGAATTATTTTTTCTTCAAAGCTTGCCAAACGTAAATATTGTTACTATAACTACTACTACTAAGGCATTCATAGAAATATATACTTTGGTATGAATGCTTAATAATAAAATTTGAAATAAGTAAAATCTCATCAGACCTCTTGAACATGATTGTTGTACATGAGTAAGAAAAACATTTATATTATGGTCGATTTGATTTTTGCATTATGGCATTAATTCATTGTCCCGAGGTTTCCGTTAAAAAAAAATCTTTAGTTAATAAATCTTTAAGAAAGTTAATGTTTTTCAACTGATTTTTCACGTGATTAAAATTGATAATTACGCATACCTATCTATTTTTCTTTTTGTTATATTTTACAACTTGGCACGTGCTTCTTCTGCCACATGAATAAATTATCCAGTTACTGTTTTTTTAGGTTTTTAAAAAATTAATCTCTATCAAATAATTAATTTTTTTTTCAGAAATTTCCATCGATGCGATGACGTTGTAACTATCACACCGTCGCGCTTTAAAGCACGTGAAAAAAACACAAAATTGATGAGCCCGACGTGCGTTAGTTCAATCCCAACGATTTCAACAGGTCAAATTTGGTTTGACGTGCTGAATATTGTCCATTACGAGTAGCAAAAAAAAAATAAAAATAAATTGTACCAAAACATTACGGTCAATGAGTATCTACAACTTGTATACCTACTGCAGATTACACTGTACGCTCAAAATATAATGCAGTTGGGTATGTTATATTATTATAGTACTCACATAATCCCTTACAACGGAATTAACAGACGACTTATAGTATAATATTCAGTTGCACGGGAATAAAAATGTTCCAAAGGGATTAATTTTGGTTTTTACCAACTTTTTTAATGGAATCTCGAGAAAATTATATAATATTAGCTAAGTGTGTATGCGTGAGTGTGTCACAAAGAAAAGTAATAACTTACAAATAGATAGATAATAAATATTGTATGGACTTTGTTATACCTATATTATGCACAGAATTATTAATGAACTCTTTCACTCGTCTTTGTGACTTAACCGAATTCAAAATGATCTTGTTTTTAATGATATGTTATCATTTTGATTCAACCAAAAAGCGCAACGAAACTGTTTACATATTTTAGAATGTATACTGAAAATTGTTTAATACGACTTCGTGCTGTGCTTTGAGACATGGTATTTACATAAATATCGGTGAGCAATTCGTTTTTCACTTATATTGTATAGTATTATTTAAACCTACAACATACATTAAACTTACTAGTACTACGTCATATTTGGCGAAGTCGTCAAGTAATAATAATTATATTGTAATGAACACTATCAATCACCCACGTTAGTATGTATATTTATATATCTACATACTTCAATCGAGCAAAACAGTGCTTTTTTATGTTGTTTTCAACAATTACTCAATAACAAAATATAACAAAAATGTGATGCCTATTTATTTTTTACATTTTATTGCATTAGTAATTTTAAAATAAGTTCAATTGTTTTTTTTTTTTTTTTTTAATATTATTCATAAGATTACCTTCAATCCATTAACAAAAACAAGAAGGTAAATTTTGTACACGGTGAATGATAGAAGTTGTCCATGGATAATTTGGGAGGAAGCTATTTACTAACGATAACTCAGAGAAGTTGAAACTATTTGACAATATTTCATCTTTTAAAAATATACTATTATGACGTTTAGGTGTTATCCACACAATTAACGATTATAATTATTGAAGTGCACATTCAACACAATATACTGTCACATGTCTATATATTATTTGATTAATTATCAATAAATTGGAAATAAATAAATTAATATGCAAAAATAATGACATGTTTAAAATAATATAAACAAAGTCACACAAACTGGCAGTACAAGAAGAATAATACTTAATATTTTTTTTCTAATTAAAAAATATAAAATAAATATAATTATTATCATGAAGACGGGATCTCAGCTACATCGTCCGTCACGGAGTCGTGTCCAAAAGGTTAGCTCAGACCAACACTGAAAATTAATGTTTGAACATGGTCAGTGAATGATACCAAGATGACAACGGCCAATCATAACCAGATAAAAGACAGAAGAACAGTCGCTGTGAACACGGGTTGGGAAATTGACTACGCTTTGCGATTATCTATTACGATGTGTGTATTGGTAACAGTAGCAATCAATTACAATAATTGGTATTGCCGATTAAAAAATAAAATAAAAATAACTAAACCTATTTGTATAGCGTAAAATAGTAACATAGACCATGAAAAAAAAAAAAAGAAAAAAAAAGGTGTTGGCAGACCGCCAGTTGGCTATGTGTCCATATTGTGTAGTATATAAGGGATACGCGGTTCGGTCAATGTGGCAATATTTAACGTGGAAAATGGCGATAATGTAAAGAGAAAGTACTTCGGATTTCCTATATGACTGTGGGGCTATAACTTTTTATTGGATTTGAAGCGTGTGTGTGCCGTTCGGTAATCACGTTGAACAATGTAACGGTTTTAAGAAGACTTACTATACGAATACGCCGGCGGTTGAAATTATGTATATATATATATATATATACGTTCGCTTGCGGTGTATTGACACTGAATACCGCACTCTTAATATTATTATTACGACCGATGAATTCGGAAAAAGGCAAACGATTTATTTACGATTCTTCGTGTGGACGAGCGTATATATATATATATATATATGTATGTACATGGTGCGTGGGGTACTATTGTATTTCCGTAGACTTACGATCGTCTTATTGCGGTCAGAGCGTGGCGTCGTTGTTGCAATACGTTTTCTAAATGTATAATACGATAGGTACCTAATACATATATATATATATATATATATATATATTTATACAGCCATTCCGGCTGCAATAATGGTGCACGGCGTATCGGTCGGCGGCGATGTTTAATAACAGTGTATGGGAGACGGTAAGAAAAATAAAACACAACGATAATACCTAACCGCAGGATTTCCCGGATAACCCCGGGGCGTGCAGTGATATTATATTGGATTTGGACCGCACGTGCGTCCTTCGGTAATCACGTTGGGCGACGTCAGGTGGACTTGCGACGGCCGCGACACTGCGCATACCTACCGCGTGTTGCCCACTCTCTGCTCACACTTTGATATTTTGATTTTAACTTTATCGCACCGAAAACGAGCTAGGACAACTTCTGCTCGCGGTTAATTCATTACCCACTACCGCTATTACATTGATGACCGTGGACGCGACTAAGACTCCAAACGGCCGCAGTCAGGGGGGGGGGAGCGCTATGTCTTACTTTTTCGTAATTATTTGTCTTCGTGATGTGTGACCAGGACGCACGACCAGGCGTAGTCGTTAGATCGTGAAATTATACATTCTCTATGCACACGTGTTGGCACATCGTTCATTGCACTATTCCGCACAGTGGTCGACGGCAATCGTTATCACACCGGGAACGGCGAAGGAATAAAAGTAAACGCCGTGGAGATTTCATTACTTTGAGCCTCCCTAGACACACAAAAGTTGGCCACGATTTTGGTTTTAACTTCGAAAAATGAGCTCGAGCTTTTAGGGAACTACTGATTGCGGTTCGTTCATTGTTTTTATTATCTACCTACAAATGGTGTTACACCGATTATCACGAACGCAACGGGTTTTTGAACGACTAATACCCCCAAACATTGGTCGAGGCACTATGTTTTTCACTTTCTTAATTATTTGTCTTTATGCCACCAGGACACATCACCAAACGTTATTAGATCATAAAAATTATCACGCACACTTGTTTGAGCATCGTTAATGCATGAAATATTAGCAATTTCGCATATGTGCTACGACCGACGGCAATCGTTATGATATCGAAAACTGAGAGAGCATAAATGTATAAACGCCGTAGAGATTAAATTACTTTTTGCTCTCCCCCCCCCCCCAAAAAAAAAACAAAAAAAAATAATATAAAAATAATTAGTGATATAATGTGATGCGTGTACAATCCACTTTTGCAAGCATACCTTTACACATATTAAATTTATATATTTTAAAGGATGGAATGACAACGACCACGTCAGCATCATGAAATACAAAATATTTGAGTTGTTTCAAGCACGTTGTCCCTGTGTAGTTCGCTTTAATCCGTAGTATTTAAAGGTATTTAACTATATGAAATATTATTTACAACATTAAAGTACTACCTTTGAAGTTTGTTATTTATTTATTACTTTACGAACACTCCGGAGGTTAAAAGTACACAGTACACAGAGCGCAGTTTCAAATTATACGAGTTCAACTGAATTCTATAATTTCATAGTATGAATTAAATATAATATTATTATTATTTACATCATACGATAAAATACAAAATATAATATACAACAAACTACGATAATGTTATTTTTTTATTATTACCAATTACCACACTGTTTAATGTGTAGGTACTATAGTAAAAAATCATGAAGAAAATCAAAGGTTTTACAATTATTGATTTTTAATTCCACCAACGGTTTTTAGGACTACTAATCATGTTATAATTACGTAAATATTTAAATCCCAATTGGAAGTTACGGAGACTCTAACATTGAATGAAAATATTTCTTTTTAATATGAATCTATTATCCTCATTATTCTATATTATTTTTATTGTTTTATTATAAATATCCCACATATTACGAAGTAATATTATTATATTGGTTATCAGTTATCAATTTTAACAACAAAATAACCAGCATAAGAATTAGACTTTTTTATTATTTCTATAAATTATGATACGGTAAAAGTATTTCTGTATTAATACACTAATGTGGCGTGTGTCAATTATTATAAAATAAACTGGAGGGTAGGGTGGTAACGATTTTCTATGAATATTTTGTATTGACCGTTAATATGACGGACTGATAAAATGGGTTTTGCCTTATATGTATAAATGAAAACTATTTGCATAAAAATAAATACATTAGATGACGATATTAGAAATGGAAATAAAGCAAAATTGTATAGTTCTGTGTTCAAACGTTAAAAGTATTTTATTAGTCAACCTTTAGTCTTTTGATGAAGTCAGTATTAGGTAAATTGCACTCAATCGTATGGTCAAAAGGTCAAATGTATTCAAGGTTCAATAGTTTTATATGTGGTCCACCAATAACCTTACTCGAATCACAAAAATAAAATGTTCATATTTTATTTCAAGCACAATGTCACTGTTTTCCTATTATTATGACGTTTTGTATTGGGTTTAATGGTTAATAATTAATATCAAATACAGAAAAAAAAACCAGAATTAATGCTATTTCTATTTAAATTTTCTGACTCACAATCAGTGTTTCTTACAATTGATGTATAAGTATTGCCGTAAACAAATCTACTAGTTTTTTAATTAAATAAGTGAACTGATACAGTTGTACAGGTTATCATAAATTATTTATAATTACATTTTATAATCTTGGCTTTAAAAAAACAATTAATACCATAGTGTTCTCAATCGTGTGGGCGTTTGTTGGCTCAACACTAGCAAACATATTAGATTAATTATAACAAGTTTTTTATTTTACATTTACAAGTGATTTTATCACTTTTTAAAAGTATTTGATTTGTCTTTTTAATATTATATTTTTTATTGTTATTACGATTTTTTTTTAAAAATATTTTTCACAACTCAACATTCTATAGCGCCAAGCATGTAGGTATTAAAGGCCATTGAATTGTTGGATATTTATTTTGTATTTTTTTTTACAACAGTAATGTATTTTATTCTGTAAAAATGTATTTATTTATTATTTTTTTTCATTTATTTCACAAGTTTCTTTTGGGCTTTGGGTTTGAAAGAACTACACAATATAAAATACTATTCAGAAATATTTTATATTAGGTAATGTAATTATGTGAATCTAATTTAATACTGTGGAAACCATTTTGGTGATTAATTATACTTAAGTAATGACAAAAAAATAATATATAGGGATATTATGTATGACACCAACTGTATTCATATGAACACAATAGAAATTAATAATATTATTTTATTTTGAATTATAATGTATTGAAAAATATTATTGTTGTTTTTAAACATCTAATATTATATAATTAATTTCAATATTGCTATAGAACAGATGATAATAATATTATTATAGACGTTGCTATTCTTCATAACACGGCGACATAAATAGGCAATTTAGCTACTCCAGCGTTATGGTGGGCCAAGAGAAAAGAAAAATAATTGTCATAAAATTAAAAATTACTCAGAACTCAATTATCATAAAAACGTATTTAATTAGTAATAATTTCTGATCTCTAACACAATTTTGGTGTGGTGCATTTTATTCATCACCACAACACAAAAATTAGTGCTTACTTGATAATGGCTCAATAGTCAATACGGTTTTACTTTTGCCACTTTTTTCTTCTTGGATGGTGTGTAATGTGAACGGGCACTAGCCTAACACTAACCTAACCTAGATGGGATACAGAACTGACCTCATGTCTTTGTCAGATCATTTTCGCGTAACTATTGAAAACTGCACAATAACGTTCACATAATTTCGCTTACCTAGCCACTAACAATTACCATTTCTTTATGCATAATTTTATATTTTCCACAAACGACATACATGCTTATAACATAACTTTTTCCACTTATAATTTGTGAGAAGTGTATCTTAAGCTTAAAAACCCGGAAACCATTCCCCCTAATCGAGGGCACATCAACTCCACTGACCCAGTCATGTTGCTTAGGCGTCCTAAATATAATGTACGCCCCAGCGGACGTTAATACTACTATACATTTTTAGTTGGTTACCCACTACATAAATATTGGTGAAATAATTAATCACTATTAAATTAAAATTCAAACCAGCCAATTTATAAAATATGAAAAGAATATACATATTAAAAACTAATATATGTATATAATAATATACCTTAATATATCATTATTTAACCGAACTATGTAAATAATAAATAATTACACTTAAATTAATTTTCATTATAACATTTGTATTAAAATTAAATATTCGTGTAAAAACAACAAACAGTAAATAGTTAACGTAGCCAATGTTCACAATGGTAAATATAATTGTGTTGACATCAATGCTATCCGTTATCAATGATAACAGCTAGCCAATAGAAAATATACACCGGCTTGGTCACTCTATTATATTATACCAAGACTCCGTCGTCGCGATGCCCATAATAATAACAATATAACTTATAAATATGCTTATAGAAGCGTTCGTGTGTCTGTGTCGATGTGTGTGTGTGTGTGTGTGTGTGTGTGTGTGTCGTTTGCGGTAATCACTTGCCACGGAGACGGTTATTTGCACATGCACACACGGCCGTCCGGGCGGCTGCTGTCCTTTTCAAACGCCACCAACGTTGGCATGGCAACCGCGCATTTAGCGAGCACCAGGATTAATAACAATAGGGTTACTCACATACACACCCACATCCGTCTCCCCAAGCTCACACACACACAGATACGCAGTAGTTTTGATCACTATTATTGTAAAGTCTTTTTACGTAAGCCTTATTTATTTATTTGCTATTGCTATAACTGTATAATGCTATAAAAGTGTATAGGTATTTAGTGAGTGTGTGCCCGTAGCATCTGATAAAACCCATTGACGTGTTGATAACTGTGATCTACGTCAACGGTACGCCAATCAGAGTTGGTGTGAGCTCGGTAAATCCATACGCCGGATTTTACTGGTAGAAAATAACAAGTTTTTCCCATGTTTATTTTATGAGACAACATTTTTTTTTACCGTTGTTAAAATCAAGTTGACCATCGTTTTAAATCTTTTTATAAGAGTGATTATATTTTATTTCATTAAAGAACCCGCCAGTGGACTATCCATATACTGATGTATAAAATGATACCGTTTGTTTATATGTTCGGGGTAAACTCCCAAACTACTTATTCAATCGTCATGCAGTTTTTTTTAAAATTAAAAATGACATCACAGAGAAGGTTTTAGGCTTAAATTTAGTCCGATTAATTTAATGAATAATTAGTTATTATTTATTAAAATAATAAACGTGTAAATTGTATACCTATACTTTTTTAGTAAGAAATAGTCGCTGGCTGAAAATAAATAAAAATCAAACTCGACAACCACAGATACTGCCTAGGCAGGTCTGTATCGACGTGGGATAATAAACAATTATTATAATTATTTAGTTAAGCAAAAAAAAAAACGATTAATTTTATCTGATTATCTATTATTATTATTTATAATTAATGGTGTTACATTAGTCATTAGTAAAAAATAACTAATAACTAATCGAATTTTCACAAATTGCTTGACAAGATGGTTGAGTTGCACTTATAACCGCTCATCGGCTTATCCACAGTCGAAATAAAAAATATTATTCGTATAAAGTATTTACCTAGCTCGGGGTAGTAATAGTATAATATCTATATCTATACTACTATATACAATGAAGTAGCTTTTTTTGTTCAGGCGATAAACTCCGAAACTTCTTATTGGAGGGTTTTGGATTTTTTTAAATTAAAGAGGACATCACAGAGAAGGTTTAAGGCATACATTTAGTCCGATAAAGTGAATAAGTAATTATTTATTATTAATTAAAACAAATTTGTAAATTGTACTCCTGTATATATATTTTGGGCGGTGAGTATTGTTGTCTGCCGACGATTTTAATTGTTATTTATTAGTTGTTGATTGTTGGTTGATTTAATCATTTGAAGGCGTAATTTATTGTACATTTGATCAAAAGTTAATACTAACGTACTACTCTCATTTTCGAAAATGCCTAGACGAAAGTAAAGCTAGGAACCTTAAAAGTACAGGATCAGGTTTACCACGTTGCCGGCAGTTTTTCCGTATCGTAAGCGATATTATTTTTTTTCAACATTATATAGAATCCGGGGTGAAGACCCTAAATTTATATGGCTACATTACCACGGAGACGTAACTGAAAGTGGTCTAAAATAAAAATAATTATTTAACATCCAAAAAATTAATATTAAATTAATATCTGAGAAATCTCGCAATATCAAAACATTGCCGGGCCAGCTAGTTTAATCTATAAGCCCGGCATATTATCACGTTTTATATGTGCTATAGAATTCGGAGGATATGTAAATTTTTACATTAATAAAGGTTTTGAAAATGTTGAAAATTGATCGTACATCGTACTTTATTTGAATAATTCAAATCAAAATGAATGTAAAAAATTTACTGATAATTTTACATTAACAATGTATAACGATGCAAATTATGTGTGGATAGAATATTCACTACAAACTACCTTCCGTGTATGGACAAGATTAATCAGCTTCACTAAAATATCAATTATTTTGTTTTTTAGTACATTTTTGTGCTATATTTATAATATAACAAAAATTATAATAATTTATTGTTTATATTCATAAGTCATAATAGTATATTTAAATATAATACAAAAAAAAGCTTTACTTTTTTTTTATCAAATCAGTTTTTTTTAGGTTTTTGATGACAATTCGTTAATTCATAACCAGTATCTTAGTGCTTTTTTTATAAAATGTTTGTTATTTTAATTATTTGAATATTAGACAAAACATGCTTTTTGATTAATAAGAATTTTCCACAAATTAACAGATGAATGAACTTTTTTTTTGAACAGTCTTAAAAGCTTATTTAAACTTTAAATGCCTATGAATAATAAAAAACAATCGCCTAATCAATATTCATTACCAAAATCCATAGAAAAATATTTGAAAACAATGCTGAATATGACAAACAAAAAAAAGTTAAAAACAGCTTTGAAAAAAGTTGTTAACAATAATTTTGTTAATGTTGTGTTATAAAATACTATGAAAACCACTTTATAGAGGACACCATTACTTAACTAAAATGTGTCCAATATAATAATGATATTCTGAAGATTATTTTCTCCGGTATGTTTATGCTGATGAATTAAGAAGTGTCCTCTATTGAGATTGCGTCCACATTAATGGGTGTTTGTATCAATAGAGTTAACCCAGTATTTTAGTTTTATAGTATAAACTGTATAAAAAATAATTTCTTTGAAAGTTTGATAAAAATCAGCTTAAAAAATGCGTGTAATTAGTTAAATAGATCAATATCCCATTCAATCAAATGACGAATATGCATGATCACTGCCACGCTGCAAGCCTGCCGTCTTTAAAGATTTTAATATAGCCGCTGAAATATATTATATTCATTGTTTATTGTGCGTACGATAGCGCTATAAGATCAAATCGATATCATAATATTTCAAGTCAGCAAAACTCGAGTTTTTCGCGTAAACTTTTCAAATTTCTCAAGAGAAAGTTTTAACGCTCACGCGAATACCTAAGTGATGAAAATGCCCCGGCGATAAATAAGCGTTTTATTAGTTACCACATGGCACATGAAAACGGTGCAAATCTATTTATTATAATAAGATTCGCAGTACAAAGGTGCAATTTTAATTTTCAGAAATTGTTCAAACCCTTTCATATGCAGACACTGCCCGGCAGTGAAAACTGAATAATGGTCTCCATGAATGATCAACATTTTAAAGATGCTCCAAACTTTATCAAGTCTAAATAATTAAATTATGATTGAAAAACGTGGTCGAAAAATTTTGTTTGACCATTTGTATACTACAACAAATATTATCAAATGTAAGTTTAATTGTACAGGTAGTACTATGTTTGATCAATTAAAAGTAAATAAGTACAAATAATGTATTCAAGTTAACTTAAAAGTGACAACTTGTTGTAAGTAACAATGAAAGAACTGCAATGCTGCAATTGCAGTTCAGCCCACTACATCTGTTTACTACCAAAACTAGTGTTTTTTTGAAAAATTATAACCAACTAATGCCTAAACAGAGTAGTTGAAATTTTTATGAACCTGAGAAGGTTGACAGTACCACGATAATTTGACATTTTGTTTTAAGAGAGATACGTGACTCGAGAGGAACTCGGTCACTTATAACATACAATTTTGGGTCCAATTACGCTTTAGTGCACTCAACTCACGAATAATAAAAATGTTTTCATAAACATAAATGTTTAAAAAAATCCCACTTACTGCGATGTTCGTCAAAGTAAAATCAGTTATGATATCTGGATTTTCCATAAAGAAACAGCGAAATGCCACTCAGGGGGATGTCTAAAGAATTTTCAAATGAGATAAATTTCTTTCTTCGAGTAATGCTTATTTTTTATTTAGTATAATATACTATACAGGAGAATTTACTGAGAATTCTTACACATTTCGGATCTATAATATTGTAATTCAAATTTTTTTTTAATTTTCAATTTAACATAAAAACTTTATTTACAAATGCTCAGATCTTTATACTATTTAAAGATTATTTGGTTATAAATAAACTTGTTAATTTTTTTCAAAGAAGACTATAAGATTCACCCTTTTTTAATTAAATTTTTTATCTAATGATTTCTTTGAAAAAGTTGATGGATTTAAATTGATATTTTTTGTAGGGATAGTTTCTGAGTTATTAAACTTTATGTACTTGGTTAGGATAATAATATTATCTTAAAATGGTTAAACATATATATTATTATATTTTAAATATAAGTTAGATGTCATATTAATGCTCAACTTATTTATAAACATAAGACAATTTTTTTAACTATAATTTTATTATTTAAAATATCAAAATATTTTATTGTTTCTGAATGTAATCAATATTTTTAATGGATAGTTTTATATCTCACTTAAATAATGTATACTAACTATTTATTCTATACAATTCCTTATTACATTATTCATTTAATTTCAATATAAATATTGTAAATAAAACAGTACTTATGTACAATTATTAACTAACGAATTTAATTTTTAACGGTAACATGTACAATGGAATAGGCAGCTGTTCTTAAAACATGTTTAACACAACCATGAAATATAATATATAATAATTAACTTTGTACTTACCAAACTCGGACAATTTTTACAAAATATTAAGTGTTGATACATTGATATTAATTGTTACTTTTTGAATCCAACACTAATATCATAGAAACCTATTGTTACCATTTACCATGAACCTATTATCATTAGTACACAAAGTTAAGTAATTCGAAAACTATACTCGTTAAAATGTCGGTTTGGATACATTAAAATTTAAAAAAGATTCACCTTATTAATTTTCAATAAAAATTTTTGAAAAAGAAAATTTTAATCACCTCAAGTAAATTTGAATTGCGTAAAAAATACAAGAATTTAAAAATATTATGGTTGTTAAGTATAGTTACTTAAAAATTCGAACAAATTAAATTGTAATAAATTCATTGTTAAAAAAGAAAATGGTGTTTAAATGAATGGTGGTGAGCCACAGTTCTTTATACAGTGGTCGCCGCTTATTGGACTCACGGTTAATTGACTCATTTGCATATTAGACTCAAAACGGTTGGTCCCGATTCGCACGGTTAGGTTAGGTTAGGTTTTTGAGTCATTCGCCTTATTGACTCATTCGGTTAATTGACTCAAATTGTCGGGTCCCAAAGTGAGTCCAATAAGCGGCGACTACTGTAATTTTTTATCACTAAAAAATTCATGGTCAATCCCTTAATAGTTTAATTCAGATGCTCACAGTATGACCAAATTAAAATTCTAAGCTATTAACTTAAAATTATTTATTAACTGCAATGAGATCTAATTGTATTAATTTCATAATATTATAGAATCAAAGTTATAGGTACCTACCACAATATTGTAAAATTTAAAATAAATTTCCGAGAACTAGAAATAATTACAATCATTGATTTATAAAAAAGTGTAAAAATAAAAAAGCAATTAAAAATTAAATGTATTCAAACATTGAACTACTCGTATATTTTAATACAAATTATATTCGTAAAATCGTAAATTGGGAAAAGAATATAATACCTACCATGTTTTCAAATGTAAATAAATTACTCATATGTTACGTATAATATACTTATAAGACAAGTACATTATATTAAGGACAAACTAATCTTCAGACATAACACAAGGAACTGAAAATTATAAAAATACTTTAACTTTTAACTTTTAACTTTTAAGAGCATATTATTATTATCCAAATTAAAAGAATAAAAATTATTACTATACTCAAATGCGAAAAAACTTTCATTTCTCGTTAACCAAGGATCGATAAACTGAGACGGTCTCAATAGCAAGCTGTGGTGTCGGTATACTAAGCTGAATATAATATATCATAAAAATATAATATATAAGTTTTCTTATTACAACACTGCTGTCGCCTTTAAGACCGTTATAGAACATCATAGTATGGACTTAAAACCGATTGATACGTCGAATGTTTTTGAGCTCATACAGATCACATAAACAGTGGAAATAATCAATTTTTATATGTCATCTTTATAATATTTGAATTTGTCGTGTATAAAATATGTAACACAATTATTGCATAATAATACACATAATTTATTTGTAATTTCTTCAAAAATAAATATGATCAGACTCTGAACTGGCAATGAAATTACAAACAATAATAAATTCCTTTAGGATACTACTGTGGTCAAACAGTAAAAATAAAACCAAAATTCCTATACTTATGGATAGATTAGCATGGAATAGCTACTGCATTATAAAAAGTGTATATTCTAAACATACGTATTATTATACTATATTATAATCTGGTATATATATTTAAAAGTTGATTTTCGATATTTAGATGAGCCTTTAATGCGGTTACCTGAACATTTTGGGTCTTGAATATCATCCCAATATTATAATATAATTATGTGGTTCATATTTAAATTTTAAATTATTTTACGAGTATTCTATCTCAAAATGTTACATACAATGTCTATCAATCATTTAATCACGTCTAATGGTACCCAATATTATACCTAAACAGTTATATAATATTATCCAAAACTCGATTTTGTGTTGTATTTTTCTAAGTACATTAAAAATATTATAGATTTTTAATTCCATTGCGACGGTATTATATCCATTTTTCATTTTTTCCAATAGTGCATAATTATAAATATTGTAATCAAAATTATGACTCGTTGACTTTGGGTTTTTGATCAGACAATGAGAAACATCTTACTAACAAATTATAGGTTCTATGTAGGTCAAAAAATGTTTTATCTTTTTATCAAGTTGACGTAAAAAACAGTAAACATACATTTCGAGTAAGAAGCATATTTAGAAAATATGAATAAAAAATAAAGAGTAACAACTACAACAGTTTATTTGTATGCATTTTTTCTGTCACAAGGTTCAATGTTATTTAAAATATAATTTAATTTCCAAAAGTTCGATTTTTTTCAATGATAATTTTTAAAAAAAATTGTTCTTTACAACTGACGAAGTTTGTATCATGTGCAATATGAGTGCATAGTAATATTATATAGCTGGGTGTTGTCTGCAGCCGACAGATATCAATTTTTCAATAACGAAGTTTGAACTTTAAATTTTAATGGATACATTTTAATCATAGCGACAATTTATTTTTGTAATGACATTATAAAAAAAATGTACTTAACTATAAATTTGTCATTTTTTCGTATTCTTTTATTAATTGTATAAATAATTTATTATAAATGAAAACGGTATTTAAATATTTGGAAATTTATTTTTGAAATGGCATAAATGAATGTACTTACGAGTTGTACTTAAAAAAAATTATAAATTTGGAACAATTCATACACACCAATATACTAATAAAGTCGTAGCTATATTATTTAATTTATTACACACCGACAAAAATATATAGGGTACCGTGAGGATACACCCATTAGCCGAAGAGAGAGAATCGGCTCCCTGAAAAAACTGGTTTTTCACAGAAAAATAAACTCTAACAAATGGATTTCTTCAATGATTTTTTCAAATATTTAAAAATGAAATTGATTTAGTCCTCGTCTCTGTGAGTGATATCCAACAGATTTATGATAATATATTTATTGTCTCAGGAGATTTACTATCTCAGAATGGGTAAATCCTCGCGGTACACCCTGTTAATCAATATTCATGAAAATTTCGATGGCCAATATTACATCATTCATTGATATAACCTTAAAGTCTTTATATATTCTTATCACAATCGGTCAAGATCAGGAACTGATCTATTTCTATATGTTAAATATTATTTCACTATTAACACGACACTACCTCATATCTTAAGAAGAGTAGACAAGATGAGTAGACTACTACACCCTGAAGTGGGTGCTAGTTGGAAACATGATGACGCGATCGGATAATTCACAATTTTTTATGTTGGCCTAGTGGAACCATAACTGATTCTATTTCAACCATCATACAATCATCACGGATATGAAACATCACTCCGAAGTCCAGTAGAACTTATTACGTTATAATATTTTGATAAGATAGTACGTTATTTATTGATGTGACATTTGTCTGAATATACATAATTAAAAGTTGTGTAAAAGACGTGTTAACCAGCCCGGAGTTATTCGCTTTAATTCGTGATGCGTATACACATGTTTTGATTAGGTTTTTCATTGTGAATACACTGTGACGTGGTTAGAAACAGTGTATGAGAAGAATATTAGGATCGCTTGTCCTGAAAAAGTGTGCCTACATATTGAGAACAGTTATTGTATTTACATTTTGTGAAAAATAAGAAAATTAAAATTCGTAAAAAGTCTTTTTTGGTTATTGTAAAAGTAATTTATTAATAATTCAAACAGAAGCTTATGCAATGATTATATTATTTAGCGAAGTATTTTCTATTGCAGAAATTTAAATATTTATTTCAATTTTAATTGAAAAAAAACTTTTAGAAGCAATTCAAAAAAAAAATAATAAACTCCATAGTTATGATTTACTCAAATAGTTCTAAATAAATATGCCCTTAAAATGGTTATTTTAAATATCAAATATAGTATGTCACTGTATAATAAAACAATGAATCTAGTTTATAGATGCCCATTTAAAATTGTTTTAAATAAATTATTAATAATTTATGTCACAAGACATTGTTGTGTGTATCCGTGGAATTATTACCACTCAATTATAATTTTATACGTGATAATATTACAAATATCCAACATTCGACTAAACTATTATATTCTTGGGGCGTATGGATACTATGTTAAAGAATTCTTACCGAGTATCTGAATCACGAGTGAGCACGATAAAAAAACAAAAATATTTTTTTCTTAATGAACATTTTTAAAACGTTGGCGTCAACGGCCATCGGTTACTTTATATTTACATGTTATTTTAACGAACGTTCAGATATTATTTTATAATAATGGCTCTTAATATTTCCAAAACAGAATAAGTTTAAATTATTTTCATTTGACTTTTAAATGTTATTACATAGTTATTTCAATTTAAAAACTTAATGATTATTATTTGTCCTAAAAAATCTCCAGACTCATTGTTCAGGACAGATAATAATTATTGAGTTTTTAAAATCCCATCGGTTAAGATGTGGTGATGTTATAATATTATATGGTTAGCCTGATAGCGCAAGCGTCGCATAAAAAAAAACAAAAATGACATGATTTGTAGTATGATATTATACATTTTTTGGTATGCAATTATTATAATCCCATATGTTCACTCGTGCAACTTTTAACAGAGACCTAAAATTTGTTATTTTGTGTGCTATATGATGTTTAATATTCTTATCAGCTTTTGAGTGGCATCCTACTCAAGACTTTGCCTCGGTATTGCGCAAGCGACAAACGTGTTGAGAACACCACACTGAAGTCCCTAACAAAATATTGTACATATAATTACTCAATATTACAAGCACACATATACACACACTCACACACACTCCCACTCACACACACATACATTCTCATATGTGATAATATATCGTATAGGCAGACAAAGCCGACCACCCGGAAATGAGTTACGGTGGCGGGTATCGGGGGAGCAGAAGAATTTGTGTTTGAAGTGCATTCTCGGACGCATTTTCCGTCCCTAAGATATAAGGTTGTCGTTGCCTTTCAATAGTTTTCATAAAGCTTTGTCTGAGAGCAATAATGCAAGTTGTCTCTGCACGCTTTTTTGAACTCTAGTATTTATGTAGCCTGCCGTGCACCCCCATTTTTTATTTTTCTTCTTTCTATTAAATCTTTGATACTATTATATTCATCGTCTTTCTCACACCTCAGTTCAAGTTACCTAGAAACCGCACAAGTATACGTTTAGTCGATTATAGTTTGAACAGTATACAATCATTGATAATGGAATTTCAAAAGTAAAACTCTACCAAATCAACGCTTTAAATTATAAATACTCGTAATAGTATGGTTACTGTTCAACGGTTTTCACTCAGGGTAAACGGTATTTTTACTTCAAGAAATATTTCAGTTTTATTTTTTTGTTTTGATCATCGTCTGAGTCACTGCTTTTACGTTTTTTGTGGAGTGTCACGTTTTACTATACACATTGCACAGCCACATATGTAATGATGACAGGCTTAAAAATACGGTGGATAGATCAGCATACACGAGTTAATAAGTTAATTTCGACTTATTTACTTAACTTACTACCTAGTTTGATATTTCAATGAAGCTTACTTTAATTTAATTAATTTCCCCTACATTAACACATAATCAACATTTTTTTTTTTTTGATTAAGCATCAACTACATAGGTTATTAGCTGACTTTTGATTTTTTTTAAATATGAACTTATGTTTTGGAGGTTCGAGAATGGACCAAATCAATGTATTATAATATGTATAATGTTCCCAATTAAGTGAATTTCGAATTGAAATAATATCCTCACTCCAAAATGACTTCAAAATTGAAAATATTACCGCAGTTGCATCCAACTATTACAAAAAATATCACTCTAAACTAGCCACCAACATCAACCCGCTTATTGCCATTCAAGGTGGAGTCAACCCACCAAATAATCCCACAAGGCGGCTAAAAAGACGCTGGTGCAGGGATTTACTAAATCCCTAGCCATAATGTAGTTTGAGGGTTCTGTCACTGGACAGCCTCCCTTCTCGTAAATATAATTTTATGTAAATATTCTCCATCATTTATCATATTTGATTATCGTACATACTATACTACAGATTGTACATTTTGTATTTAAATGAAAAAAAAAATAATAATACCCAGGCCAATATGTTGTGAAATACCATTTATAATTACAATTTCGTAGAATATAGAAAAAAAATTATATAATATTATGTAGGATTTCAGATTTATTTTTTTATTTATAAAAAAAACTAAAATATCTTATTAATTACTAATAATATAGGAAAAACGTTCTCGAGTTGAGATCCAACGAATTGTGTTCATAATACATATTTATTAATTACTAATACACTTATTATAAATGAGGCCATTTAAATTTATATATCATTATACTATGATCAAAAAGATACCTACGTATGAATATTAATGATTAATAAATTATTATACTCTAATTTTTTTTTTTACTGCTTTTTTTGTATTTATTTGAACTACTTCAGTTCTTGCCAGTAGCCCCGATTGGTAATTGGATCTTTTACTTATTAACTTTTATTTTGTTATGAAAAAAAATCTTAGTACTATCGACAGCCAAACTATAACAAAAAATAATTTGTTATATTATTTTATATATGTGTAACAATTTAATTGATGGTGGATTTTAATACCTATAGCATGTTTATTAAAATAATGCGTAATTTTGGTGTACATAGTATCAACCGCTATTATTATTTTACACGTCATTTGAAGAAAAAATAGTTTATATTAAAAAAAAAAATTATTGACATCATAATAATTATACAATAGTTCAAATATTATCTAAAATGAAAGAGGAATTATACTCAAAAAATAAGTCTGTATGAAGACTGTCAAATAAACGAAAATGAATACAATAAATCTTCTTTTTGTTATACGCCTATCACGTTTTCTCATTTTTCTTTAATGAATCATTTATCTTTTGTACATCTAACTATATAATATAACTCACTGTCTTTATTTGAAAACTCTATTTGAAAAATATATTATTTATTTTATAATATTATTATAATATTATAACCGTTTATTTCTATTGTATGGTAGGTACATTAGAGCAATATACCATACTACTTCACACATACAAGAAAGTAGGTAACATTACAATTGTTACTGATTGTTTATTTATAGATTTATAATATGATATTATGACGATAAATATAATAATCGATAGTACAATATAGCTAATAGACATTTTCAATCTCAAAGGAGCTGTCGGAACTCCCATGAACCTGTTCATTTTGTATCTCCCATAAACATCCTTAGAAACTGCTATTTATATTTGGGCAGGTTATATTTCGATTATACGTTATAACGGAAAATAATAGAAACATACAAATATTGCACAGACAATTAACTCAAAAATCAGTTTGAAGCGATAACACGATAAATATTTTTGTATAATTTATGTGTAACTTATTCAACATTTTCACCTCACCAATAAGAATGATTAGAGTAGTATAAGAAGTCTGCTACCGCTGTCCTCGGATACAGCTATTCGAGCTTTCTGCTGTTAGGTAGGAAAGCGTATGATAATAATTTGAGTAGGTTGAGTCAGTTACCGGACGAACGAAATCGTGCAGGTTTGTAACTTATACCACACATACCCCTGTTGAGGTATCCGAAACAATGCGAAGCGAACCGTCTACGGCCACTGTTCTAGCCATACTTGTTGGTGTAATTTCTTTAGCTACAGATATTATAATAATACATCTGCGACACACCATAGGGCAAATAGTACGTAAACGGCGAACAACATAGTCTGTGGCTAGCGATCCTTTTACGTACGCATATCTCGGCGGAAAATCACAATAATTTTTTGTCGCGTGCCCACCCGACCCGTTTGTTCACTCATCACAAACTATGCGTGCGACCAAAAGGGAAATCGACCCATTTCTTTGTGACCACGCTATACATAACCCTCGTTATTATTATTCGGTTAACTATTAAAGAATTTTTTACCTATGAAACTATTTCAATAATAATATGACACGCACATGTAGCTACTATAGCTATACTTACAGTGTTCCATACTTCTATCGAACATAATATCATAATTTCACTTATGGAAACTATAGGTAGGTAGGTCGTAAAACGTGTGTTGAACACGAGTAATTTCAAACATATAACCTAATATATAATATGTGTACACTGTACAGGAATGAATTCACCTATCCGTCAAAAGAGCCGGGTGAGACTGTAAGCATTTATGAAACGATGATTTATATAATGACATTTTCTCTTTCCGAAATGAGAATTTTATTCAGAACAATCGTTATACCTACCGTAGCATTTGAGATAAATCGATTATTTGAAAATACATTATATTGCGTGTACCTATATCATAACATTATATAGGTGTACTTCACATTTATACGAAGCTATAATCTAAATTAATTTCCGGCAACTGTGAAACGAATATCGATAACATTAAACATCTTTACCGGACCTTGGTATAGAAGAGTAAATGTGACCCCCGAGGTCAACGCTTTCGTAGCCGGAAATATTCTTACTTCCGTAATGCCATACCAACTTGATTGAAATGGTTAAAATAGATAATATCAAAAACCCCACTGGGACCAACAGTGATAAAACACAAATGACATAGATTTATTTTTCATCACTAGTGAGTAATAAATATCGCGTTACGTATCGACACATAGTTATCAATGCGAATATTTTAATCAACATTTCTGGTCCGTGAACGCGAGTTAAATAATATAACACGATACACACAATAAGCTTTTTGTTAACTAATAAACAGTTACGAACTAAATGCATATAATACGTAAAATTTGTATTAATAAAATTAAATTGGTAAAATAAATACAAATACAGATAGAAACTTTTTAACTTCCTATCATAATGTCTTTTTTGTTTACAAAACTAGGTACCTAAAGTAAAAATACCATTATAATCCCAAAATATATACTTAAAAATATATTTTAAATACTTAAATTTAATATTATTTTGTTACACAGTAGAGTAGACTATACAGCTTATAATAAAATATAAACAGTTGCGAATAATATTATAGAAATAATATATGGGGTTACCCCATATTACCATGCCATACATCTATTATTTGATCTATGAGTCAACAAAAAGTTTACTCCATGTCATATACCGATGATTCAGTTCTATTATTATGTCTCCAGTAAATATGTTTGCTTATAATTTCTAAATACCTATGGAGGTATTGTGATGACTGATGATAGATTTCTATATTTTTGTAAATTACCAATGGGGTTATAAGTGTATTAGCTGTTTTTAGTTCTTAAAAAATAATAATTTCATACAACTTGCTCAACAACCTCAAAATGCCAATTAATATGTTTACAAGATGAATTGAAAATTGAAATACAGTTTGTTTTTGTTTACAGTGGCACTATGGCAGAAAATTGTTTTTTTGGTAGACATAACTCATCTATGTAAACGTAACCTATATATTTAATTTAAGAGCTACTCATTATGTTCGTATACCAGCTAGCTATACCATCAGTCATTAACGTATTAAAAATAATAAACAATGTGTTTATATATTATATGCATACGGCGTTAAGCTCAGGTTATAGATCATTTCTTGATATATGGTATTCATCAATGAATTAAAAATAATAAAGCATAGACATTTCATTCTAGTTTAATATATTGTTAATATATTGTCGAAAGACACGATGCTGTTTTCGTTTATCAATTTGAATTATTTTGAATACTGCGCGCAACGTTTCGTTTAAATAAAATGTTTTTTTTTTTTTTTATAAAATGACGTACCTATAACGTAATACCATAATATTATCGATTGACATACCTTATGTTGTCCGACCGCATGGGCGCCATCGAATATGAACAGATGATCGTTGCAGTCCAATTGCAAACGATCAAAATGTATCATAAACCTCTGCAGGATGGAATGTGTTTGAAACGTGGTCACGCAATCCAAGTTCCGTTCGTTTTGTGAGTCCAATACCGCGCCTTCGATCTTTCTGTACACTTGTTGGAGAAAATGAGTTTTGCATATAGTTTGCATTTCATCTGTAACAAGCATGTTATTCCAAATTATAAGTACAAGTGTTCATTTTGGAAAACTATAAAATAATAACGTTTTTAATAATACTGTTGAATGGATTTGACGACGTCTGTGATTCAGCATAAAATATTATAAGCAATACAATATTTCTATTCGTGTTGAGACGTACCTTATACATTCATATACGTAACCTCATACATTCACATCAATTATTCATAAAACCCTGACTCGGAAGTAAAAGGCAATATAATATGGGCTACACACAGAAATTTGAAACGAAATTAATAAATTTGGTAAGGTTGATATTGGTGATCAAATCATAAAGGTACCCCGTTGTGCCATGCAATTACAATATAATAATAATTTATGTTTATTTTAATATTAACAAGAAAACCTTTAACGAACATTTTCTCCCGAATAAGTAATTTGTCATAACAATTGGATTTTTGATTGCACGTGGACTTCAAATGGGAAACAAATACTATAACATGATATTCAGAAGTATAGTCAAATGTGAAAATACCAATTATTTTAAATACTCACATTATCAGCTACCTACTATAGTTTTAGAAAAGTGTGTTACTTAATATTGGTCTCAGTGGCGATGGCGGTTAGTCAATACAAAACCATAAAAAGGATGAAATTCACAGTACACAAAGTTATTAAGTAATGATTATTTAATTATATAATAATGTAATAGGTAGTTACATGATTTTATACTGAGGAAGTTAGGGGGTGAAGGTGTAGGTATGTATTATAATTTTTAAAATTAATAATGTGTACCTATAAATAGTTATTTGTAAAGAGACAACTAAAATAAAATAATAACAGTTATTACGGGTATGTGCACTGAACTTAATTATATTCATTTTTCAATATTTTTAAATTGTGTATGTATATTGTAAATATTTCCCTTAAATATTTTATGTGTTTAAAGTGCCAAACAGCAAAGTGAGTAAGTAAACAGCTGTAAACAAATAATATCTAATTGATACTCCATGCAAAAATATACCCAATATTACATGGTTATCTAAGGATCTATGATGTTTTTGATAGGATATAACGTAGGGATTTCCCGGACCCGTCAGAGAAAACAGTCTTCTACTAGATGTTTAAGGAAATCCTGTTTCTTAATGGTGTGGAGGATTGGATCAGACAGGCAACAGACAAACCGGGATGAGAACAAGGTATCCAAAGCGTCAACCGCCTGGTTATCGTAGAGGTAACAAATGCAAACAAATTCAAATAATCTTTGAGAAGATATGATGGCGGATGCTTTAGCTTGATTCTACGACAAAAATTGTATAGATATTTTCTCACTTGTAAAGCATGGATTTGAAATATAAACTAGAGTC
Organism: Myzus persicae; assembly: GCF_001856785.1. Lineage (NCBI taxonomy): Eukaryota > Metazoa > Arthropoda > Insecta > Hemiptera > Aphididae > Myzus > Myzus persicae. Next base: position 83,879 of record NW_019104139.1, on the reverse strand, counting down.
ACTATTGAAAGCTTATCCAGGTATTTACAGAGAGAAATTATGGAGTATTTATTTGATTAATGAATTATACTACTTGAATAAGAGTAATGCCAAAGTAGTTTATTCCGCATACGACGGATCTAAAATTAAGGACTATGGCATACTGGTCAGAGACGAACATTTTTGAAATTGTTGATAAACGAGTGTTGTAGTTCAAATTGAAGCATTTTGAACTTGTTTATAGAGTTGGCTGACAATTTTAATCAGATCTAGTTTGGAAGTTTAGAGCTAGTAGAACACTCTGGTGAAATAAACCTATATATACTATGTAGATAATGTAATTTCAGTTTCCATTCAATTTTTATTAATAACAAGTTATAGTTGCCATTTGTCTTATTTTCACCTGGAAACTATTTGTAAATATTTGTATTTTAAATTGAATATTGTTCAGGATATGAAAAAACAAAGATTTACTCGACTTTAATAATGATTTTGTGTATTTGTTTGAGAGGGGTTGTTTTATTAATTTATGTAGTTTGATGTTCAGAGTCACTGTCTTAGTTCCATAACGCAATTGTACAACTAATGCTAGTGATTATACATTTATTAATTGATTCGGTTAGTTGAATTAGTTAGAAATCAAAATTTTCAGAGATGTTTTTTTTTTTTAGAAAAATGTGTCATGCATACTATTGCAGTTGTTTGCCATGTGTTCCATATAACATATTCTTAACTGGAATTGTTTGACTGTTTATAATTGATGTTTAGCCCACAGCAGCTTTGATGAGTGGACATGTTTAAGATTCGACTACAGAAGGTTAACGTTTGTTCGGGTCCCCCGTTTTTTTCTAAGATAATTTATTTTTGATGTCATAAATATATTTATAGTTTTCTGGACATTACATTTTACATGGTTGGTTAATGGATTCGTTTAACCATATATTTAAAATAACAAACCATTTCGTCGGACTGAGTAGTCTACACATTTATATATCATATCAATTTAATATATTAAAAATAATGCTTTGGTCACTACTACTCATTAATAGGTAATTTAAGTTGTTTATTGTTTGATAAAAAAGTATACCTACAAAATCTGTTATTTAAAGTTCCTAAAGCAAACTATGATATATTTTATGGTGTCAATCTATTAGATACTCTTTTTTTTTTTAAGTTGAAAATTTGAGTTAAGATTTCTGGTTCTTTATTAGGTGTATTCTACCATAATTTCATCTGATTGAAATTACTTTAGTCTTACGTCTTTGCTTTCGAAAACTATAAATCCAGTTGTGCGAAGAGGGGGCTGCACAATGAAGCCGGGCGGCGAATTTACCTGTATGTGTGTGCACAGGCGGCAGCTACACGTAAACCAACGCGCTTNTGCACAATGAAGCCGGGCGGCGAATTTACCTGTATGTGTGTGCACAGGCGGCAGCTACACGTAAACCAACGCGCTTGTTGTCTTCGTATATGAAAAATATTCCTCGAAGCTATATCGGTGGGGAGGAGGATGAGAGAGTGGACTGTATTTAAGATAAATGATAATAATAATGATTTTAAGGATAGATATAAATGAACTTTAACAATTACGTTTTTTTTGGTATATGAAAAAGTACAGAATAATTTATTGGATGTTCTGCAAATATGATAATTTAATTCGTAACTTAACGACTAGGGTTAGTAGTAAATATAAATTGTTGTGCACGATCACAATCCGAACGGCAAATAAATCAAATAATGTAAATAATTAAATTAATACACAGTTCGCGCGATGCGAATAATAAAACAACAACAATATAAATTGTGTACGACCTGATAATGCGTTGATAACGCCGATGATACAGTAAAGTTGTGAGGGTGGTGTGATTGTCCCAGAACGGCGATCAGCTGACGAAGATGGAACCGGATCGCGACAGTACACCACACGTCGACTAGGGCAACGTCGGCCGGCAGGTCAACGAACCCATGAGCTTGCCGCGTAATTAAACGTCATGGTTGACGAATGTGTCGAAAACGGACGAAGCGTCGAAGCGGGTTCAAACAGCTCGTACGGCCGCGTAATATGACGGCTCGTCGTGTATGGACGTCGTTGTCGCGGCGTTTGTCGAACGGCGAACACCACGCGGGGACCACGGCGGATCGCACTGCGTACAACGACGGGCGGGCGAAAACAAAAACGGTAGTTTTGGCGCAGACGGCCACAAAGAAATGAACTTCGTGTGTGTGCAGAATGACACAACACGAAACGGACATTAGCACTGTCCGGGCGGTGATTTTGGCGCAAACGGCCGCAAAAGTATAAGACACAATATTCCGTGAGAACGAAAAAACCAAGATGGCTGGGCGACGCACAACGGAACGAGAGACGACGGACCGCAAAGTCGATAACATAAACACGCGCGACAACGGCGAGATAAGTGTCGTATGAAGCGCGTGTGCTCGGGGTGGGAGATAGGGCGATAACGACGAACGGTCGACCGAAGTCCGCGCGACGTGTGACGGATCCGTACCCAACACCAGTACTAATGAAAGATTAACACACGTATTCCTCAATCGGTTGTCATACACGTACTTTATAATATTATTATTCTGTGACTTGAATTGTAAAAGATGTACTTAAATAACATTTATTTCTAGATGATACGGTATGAAAACTTTGATCTTTATTAGTGATCAATGATCATAAATTACAATCTCAGATTTAGTTGTAAACGTTAGGCATAAATGTGTTAGAAATAAATATATATAAGATACACAAATTTACTATTTTATAAATGTATTAAAGAATACCTATTGTTACTCATACCTTATTACAATAGGACAAGGGTTTGTTATTATTTTAAACGTACATATTTCGATTATACGCTTATTGCTTAATATTTTAACGAATCGATTAAATAACAGCCGACTTATAATCAAAAGTGGCTTTGGTATTTTTTTCGCCTATAACACTTGCATGGTGTAGTAGGAATAAACTGTAGGAAAATGTACACAATACAATCATACCGAAATATGGAAGAATGTATGTGTTTGTGTGTTTTAATCATGTCTTTTTTTCAACGGCGATATTGGTCGTACAACTACGAAAAGCGGTATAAAAATAGTAATAATAATAATAATAATAATAATAATAATAATAAAAAAAGCAATTACACAAACCTTCGAGCGTTATACTTGCGTGAAATGAATTAGTGACCACGTGGAAAGAATAAGAGGAAAGGCGAATGCAAAAAAAAATAATAAAAACAAATTCGAATATCACGTCGTTTTTACCCGTAGTCGTAAATCCCAAATTCATTTACTCGCCACACTCCCGACGTCAAGTTAAATTACGAAAAGCACGAGTAATATATGTAATCCGCCTCCACCCCTGACACCATTACTAGGGTATTTATCGTTTTTATTATACACGTAATTTCTAGAGATCCGCTTTTGAGTCCATATACGCGAGCGCATGTGATCATTTAAACTCACGCATATATTCAGTGTTTTAGCGTTCCTTTTGAAAAGGAATTTGTTACATTCCTCATTCCCAAGAAATAAAAGGAACTAATTCTGACCCTTCGTCAGACTTTCGAGAAAAAACTCGAGGAAAGAACTCATTCGTTTCCAGATTACTCGACAAAAAACAAAAAACATCGATACTGGTACCTACGATACGATTGTGCCATTGGAATATTATGCAGGACTGTGAACAAATATAGAAATGCATAATATTATACTGTTTGCGGCATCTTTATATAGGTATACATTATTAATTTAAGTATGCTTTCGCCGATCAGAAATGAGTGAATATATTATTAAATTCACAGGTATAATCTGCTCATCTGAGGCGCCGTTTTAATATCGTAACTCAAGTATGCTATACATTTTTAATGAGAACCTAATTCGGTCGGATTGGATTTACGAACGCGTCGCAGGAAAGCAGATTTATATATATTATGTATACATAACATATATATAAAAAATGTATTTATAAATATATATATATAATATGTATACTTAATACAATATGTAAACATATCTCTCTATCTCTATCTTATATATAATATATTATATATAGATAGAGATAGAGAGACCATACGAAAACTGCATTTAAAGCTTTTTGAAAAAAAAAAAAACAAATTCACTTTCAACCAAGACGTGGTTTTTATGGAACACGCTAGAATAGATTACAGTCGTGTTGGAATGTTTATGTAACCGGATTTGTAAAATTATAACGATTTATTGGTAGTTATACTATTATACAATTTATATTGTAACATACTACGAAGATGTTTTTAAATTGTACTATATTTAATTTATATTTTAAAACATACATGCGGTATAATTTATTTAATATAATGGTCACATTCCATATGTCTAGTTTCTATAAGTATAAGGAATGTAATATACGATGCTATAATTCTAATACAAGTGTGTTGTGGTTTTGCTTTTTTTTGTATGCGACTTTAATTAATTCTCTGCTATGAAGCTAATTCCATTTTTATTGTTTGTTGAGATAATAGTGATATTGGTATTATTTTTTTTTTATATACATTAATTATTACTATATATTGACCCAAACCTGTAATAATATACGATCTTGTAGTTCATGGTTCATGATCACAATTCTAGTATGAATAAAAGATAAAGTAAAAGTATTAGGATTATTTTTTAGGTTTTTCGTTTTACTCATAGTGTTTTAATTAGAGGGATTTAAAAAAATAATAATTACCATAAAAAATAATAATAGGTATTGTAAGCTATGCAAATTATGTCTGGATAGCTCATAGTATTTATCTTTAATCCATTCAAATTGAATATAATTTACTATACATTTATACACGCATTACGTTGCATTAAAGTTAGTGAAATGTAACGAGTTACAGTATATTAATATTATATGATTTGAACATATTTCTTAAAAATTTTAATAACTAAGTGGTTTCATATTTATTTTTTAAAATAAGAAGTGCAAAATGTATCTTGGTAGGTAGTAAAAAAAACATGTAATTGTTAAATTAAGATATTAACCGCATCACTCAGATTCAAAAAATATCATGCCCATAATAATTTAAAATCTGTCAGAAGAATACTATAAATAAGACAGAATAAACTATTAAACATTACTCAGGTCGGAATAGTATTTATTTTAACTATATGGATAGGCTAGAACGTAGGATAGTATAAATCACAATTTACGATAGTAACCGTGGTAACCAAACATTTTTCTATGGTTATAATCACCATAACCAAGATGAGCATCACACGGAAATTAAAATAGTACCTACAGAAAACTAGGAAATAATTGGCAATTTTCTTCTGTAATGTGCGTTGAAGATTATTAGTATTCACAAAAGAAAATGTTCAGTTCTGGTGAAGTGCCTATGCCAATCTCGTTAAAATATTACTTTTAACTATTCATCATATTCAATATAGCGATGATCACATTCCGAAGAATAGTTTTGTCTGCGGTGCTCAGTGCAATAGTTTATTAATAGAACTTTGCACTATAGATTTAAAAAAAAAACTACTATAAAGACATAATGTATATGAATGGTGTATCTCACTGTTCATTTAAACCCGATTAAAAATTGCAATGAAGAATTCTTCAATTGTGTACTTATTGAACGAATAAAGTAATGAAGTATACGTACTAACAGGACGTATGGACTAATACGAAGAATTATAAAAAAATACAAAGTGCATCGACGAATCGGGTACAAAACGTACACGAATATTAGGCAAGAATATTTTTAAAAAACAACCAAGTAAATATCGCCATTGAAAAATAACAATAACAATGTAACTATTGATTGAATACTCGAAACAAACAAAAAGTATAAGACCTACAGTAAAGTTTTCAATACTATTGATAGGTATATATCAAGTGATTTATATTAAATAAGATTTAACGTAATATTATTTGATATTGATATGGTTTCACGGAAACGTTTTATAATGTATTAATTGTTTAATTTTTCATTATGATACTCAATGAACTGAAAGCTTTCGATTGTATATAGTATATCACGCAGCTATAATATTTGAATAGTTAAAATTTAAAAGCAGTTTTGGGTGTATAATATTCGCACACATCACGTTTTATTTGTACGCTCGTATTGTTTCGCAATAATAATACTGTGTACGCGAGAGAATTTAATGACGTCCAGGGGATGAATCTCATTTTTGAAAATGGTCCAACAATGATTCACCAGGTGCATTATTATGAATTTATTATTATTGAACGTCGATTCTTAACAGCCTTATTGTTAAGCACCTGCCTATATAAATAACAACAACGCCGATTAAAATATTATCTTTGTGCTCGTTTATTTAATGCATAAACGAATATCGGCTACAAAGCCTATTATGTGTGTATATAGTTATACATTATACATCCGGCGGGCACAAAGCATGCACGTTGATAATAATTCGTACTCGTTCCGTTTTTATTATTAAATCGATAGACGCGTCGTGCGAGTATTTTAGCCTGTAGGTTTATGTCATCACTTGGCTGATCAAATTCGAAAATGCACGTAATACGTATAATATACGTGCGACGCGTGTAGTGCGTCACGTAAGGGTTGGCTGTACATACCCGCAGTATCATACCGGTATAATACCAGTGATTGCTCAAATATATTTTAATGCCGACGTGCCACATAATACTGGCATGCCGAATAAAGAATATTAAAAAATATAATATATTATTATATACTATGAATATGTATTATGACTTTTGGAGTAGTCAAAGTTAAAAAAATATTAAATATTTAAGTTCGAGACTCAAAGGCAATTTTTTAAAAAAATTGAAAGCACGTGACAATTTCATTTGATTTTAATTTTAATTTAATGTTCACATTTGTGATATTGTTGGTAAACATTTGTATTTTACGCAATTATGGTATCATGAACTCTGGTTCATTAAGGTATGATCTGTATTTTAGTTTATTACATGAACTGTACGTCTTACCGATCACGGTCACGTCATCACGGTATTTTGATATGTTTTGGATTAATGGCATTTTAATACATACCGGTATACTGTCGCATATACCAGTACCGATTCTGACACCACAATACCAAAACCGAATTTCAATACCATCAACTTTAAGTAACATCGGTAGGTACCTTCGGTCCTACCAACACCCGAAGCCGCAACAAAAAAATATATTATACCATCCTGTTGCAGTCGTGGTGAAAACGAAAGCGCATTTCACCACATTTCGTTGGAGATATAAAAATATTGATTCTCATCGAACAGCGGGTGGGCTTATTTTCTCCACACCGAAAACCTCACGGGCCCGTGACCCTTTGCCCTCGTCTATATACATTTGACTATATATAAGTATAGGTGCCACCCGCCGCGGTGGTGGATTCTCTCGGAGTGGTTTTTCACAACATTGTGTAGTCGCGGTGTCAATGGCGGTGGTTTCGATAAAGGCAATGGTGTATTCGCGTGAGTGGTGTGTGTCCGGAACGAGGGTGAGCTGCTAATGCATTTCCGGATTAAATGTTCGAAAATAAATATTTTCTTTGGAACGCGCACGTATGATGTATGCATTGGCAACGATGAGCCCACGTGACAAGGGCGGAAGAGGGAGAGTGAAAAAAATCCAAAAGAGAAGAAACGAGCAAACGAATGGTGATGTAGTGTTTATAGTGATGATTTGGCCCCGGGGGACAACAACTTTAGAAAAGGTTACGCTCCTCCGTACGATTTTTCCCAAACGGTCTCGTGCTCTCGTATAATACAGGTATATTATTTATGTGGGTATAATATAATATAATAAATAAAGTCAGATTTGGCTTTCGAGTAGTATCCGTTTGAGTGCGCTCATCCCCTCCCCGCATCACAAACCGTGGGTTCTTTCGTCGCGAGATTTGCATGTCCCGAGTTCAGCTACGTCTTATTATATTTACGTAAAGTACCTAAAACGTCTCTCAGAGGAAAGGTGCGGCGTTGTAATGCCCCGCGGTAAGATATAAAATATTCATTTTCTCTCTATTTATAAACATTCGCCTGCCCAACCGACGACCCTCCGCGTTAATGTACTTAGCAATTCTAATTCACGAAATTATGACATATGTGTGGGAACGTGTGTACGTGTATGTGTGCGGTGTGTACTTACGTTCTATGATACCGAAATATTACATGCAGACCAATCATAGCCTATCCCATGCAATAATGACAAATGCTCAGACAACTATATTAGTGACTATAGTAAAATACAATACTTAACCAAATCATTGGAGTTGAAGTATTCACGGAATATTTGAGGCCATTGAGATATTATTCAGATCTGTACCGAGGATAATGACTCTTTAGCAATGTTGATGTAAAATAATAAATAAATTAAAAACGATTCAAGATGTTTGTTTTTAAATCTGTTCATGTTTTCTCTGCATTATTAACTGTGATAAGATTTGTGTGAAATCACAAAATTCAGTATAATTTCACTTAAATTGCAATAACTTTTTAATTGTTAACTTCAAATAATAGAGGGTTTTTGTAACGGACTCTTAAAAAGAGGTTGGAATAATGTTACAAAAATGTTTATGATTGATTGAAGTATGACGACATTGGAAATTAAAATATAGGTATAAATTATAAAGATTTACCTTAAAGGGATTTTTTTTATAATTCAAAAAATAATAATATCCATAGAAACTTGAACTCAAATTACCTCTCTTTAAAAACAACGAAACACATAAATATTTCCACTAATTTTAACCTATTCGCAGGTATTTGTAAGGATTTTGATTTTATAGTTTTTTTTTATAGATATCAATAAAAAATTCCGTTCCTGAGTTCAAAATATAATACAAGATTTCTCAGAACTCAAAAGTTATAATTTTTGCTTATAGAGATTTAAATGTATCAAAAATTAAATAAATGCACAATAATTGAGCATGTTTTTACTAAATTGGATAATAAATACAAAAAAATAATGATTTTAATTATTTTAAGGTAGGAAATTCGGTAGATTTTATTATTAGGAGCTCCGTAATAAGTGCATTATTATATTCGCTATACAAAGGGAAATTTAAAAATGTATTTAGATCTATTAAACCATTTAAATCATGAACCTATTTAGTCCATTCTATGGTACGTCGTTATTGAGTTGTAAGTTATTAGTGATAATAACAGCCATTAATAATAAATATTGAATAAAATAATATTATAATTACTATATTACAACATATGCAATTTTGTTTGGGAAAATATAGTTCTACCAATCGTTAGTATTAATATGAACTTAAAATAATATATCCTTAAAAATATAAGCTGATCGTTTCCACTTAGTATCGTTTTTTGAAATTGGAAATGATTCATCATTTAAATCAAATATAACAGATGACCTACTGAATGAGCATGAACAATTGAGCACAGCAGATTAATCGGGGTTTATGAATTGTTATTTTCTTTAAAAATGGTATTAAGTTGGTCAATTAACTGTGCAATGTACATATATTATTGTTTTTATACGCGAGTATGTAGGTATGAAGTAACCTTACTATTTTTTGAAAGTATTTTTCGGCAAAAACAAATTTCAATTTATGAATTAAAGCATGTTTGATGCCTATTGTTAATTTTTCTAATTTTTAAGAGAATATAAAGGAGAAAGGTTTTAGTTTTTTAGAGCACAATATTAGCATCATAAATGTTCTGTTTTTTTCAAACCTAGTTTGATCCTAGCAGCAGTATTTTTATGAAATAAATACCTACTCTTTCTAACATTTCTGTGTAAGAATGTCCTTATAATTTACTATAGTGCATATGAAATGATTAAACACATTAAACACGTGAAGCCATACAGTAAACTTTAATACAGACAAAATGTTATACAAAGTATGATATTATGTGAATTTACACATCAAAGCATTTTTGAAATGTATTAAAAAGAAGAAACTGTAGTTCGTAACTTCCGAAAAATAACAAAGTCGTAAGGCGTACTCAGAAATATATGACCTTTATTCGTAATTAATTTTGTAAACCAGTTATTACCAGTTTATTTTATCATTATTGAGTTTATGCCACCGTGAAATGATCACTTACAACAGTTTATTGAAATGTCTCGCCTGAAGTCACATCCGATACGATACAAAATGTATTTTTAGTCTACTGATAATAATATGACGTGTATCGGTACTAGAAAATTTACAGTTTATACCAAACGTTCTTTTTTATCGTTATTATTATTTTTATTTTATACATCTGCCTACCAGTTTCATTCAATTTATATTTTCTGACAAAAACCATGTCTTCGTGAACGTTTCATCCTTTTTTCAGATGCATTTTATTTATATTTATTTATTTGATTTCCATTGCACACGAAAAAAATGAGTATGAAAATCGTTGTACATCTACAAAAGAATATTATATTCGACAAACGTATTGCGAATCTCGTTATAAGCATATGTATTACGTATACACTACCGGTTTGTTCATATTTGTTACACTAATACTTCTGCAGTGTTCAATATATCGTAAGATACAATTCTACTTATACAGAGCAATATATCTAAAATAAAAAATTAATTTTAACTTGGATCACATTACATTGCGGAAAATTGTACGTATATGAATACCGTAATGCATGAGCACTATCAAAGTATTGTTCGGTTATTTTTTTTTTTTTTTAACAAATACATACCACAGAGCTACTATGGCGATTGGAACCCAAACAAATCGGTATTTTTAGCGTCTCCATTACAAGGGAAAATACTAACAACTTTATAACCATTGGTCATTTCTAAGCCCCAATGTCTACAAAGCACATCGCATTCAATAATATTGACACTTGCAAATCCATGTTTTCAATTTGCATGATCGCATGCATATTTAATGAAGTGAAGGTATACAACCAAGACTATAAACCCAAATTAAAAAAATTATTTATGTGACTGTGCCACTGTAGGTGTACACATTATACTTAGAGGGTTTAACAGACATTAAACAAATAATATTATGTATAATTTTTAACAGTCTCCAAAGCCACAAAACACGCACTGCGTTGTTTTCTTGCGGCGAGTAGCGTTTACCAGTATTATAAAAGGTAGTAAGGTACTGATGCACACATTTGTTAATTATTTCTATCTATCATAAGAATATAATAGTTTAAAACTAAACAATGTACAGTACCCAAATAGTGTTTTGAGATATATCACGATTCGTCTAATTTCCACATATTCTAATTACCTTCATAATACTACTGTAGTAGAAGAGTGTATAAATAATTAATCAAATAAAATGAATACAAAAAAAAAATATTAATGTTATAAATATAAATGTTTGGTCTTATTTTTTATCTTTTATGTTTCAAGGTTTATAAATTTAAAATAATTATATAACTGTTTCATATCAAACTCTTTGACATTTATCATTGTAAAAAAAAATAATGTCGAGCCACGAAGACGAATGTTGATAGAAACATTGATAATGTAGTCGGCTATATATATTTAATCTAACCACTATTAATGTACTAAAATTGTATTTGTTTTCATATCATATTATGGAATTGAGAGTTATGTATCACATTAATGATACGTCAAATTTTAAATTGTTACGTAAAGCTGTATTGTTCTAATACAATATTAAGTGCACAATGTAATGTGATATATTATCGTTTTTAAAAAGTTATAAGTTTTCAAAATGTATTGTATTTGTTATTGAATATTCATTGGAGCGAATGTCTTAAAATAAACTTTATCATACAATTCACGAGGGCCGATATTGCACAGTTCTCTTCATAACTTATTGACAGGCACGTAGAATAAAAGGGTTGAGCGAAACCGACGTTAACCAAAATCCCGAAAAGCAAACATAACAAATCGTTACGGAATAACTTTCATTACCTACACATTTCAGATTTTTTTATGGTTTACAATGGATAATTCTAACCTTTATTGTGACATAAATGTCAAATAAATATATAATTTTTTCTTTTCAGTCTATAGAAATATTAATGTTTTTAACTGTGTACTATTGTAATAAAAAATTCACACAATAAAACAGGTTTGAATAAAGGTAAGTACATTTATTCCATGATTTATGAAATGAACGGTGCATTTTTTACGCTTAAAAAGTTTATAAGTTATTTGAAATTATAAGTTTTGCGTGTTAATATAAAAAAGTAAAAACTTTAATTTTTTTATTCACTTATAAAATAAAATAAATGTTTAGAGTACATTTATAATTTTATTTTAGCACTTTAATATAAGCATATTGTTGAATTTAAAATAATACTATGAACTATTAAAATAGTATAATATAATATTAAGGATCTTTTAAAGAACAGTTGTATCTAACCATTGGGTTACTAACCATAATTAGCTTAATCATTTTCAATATCCATATAGTATCTAGGTATACTTATATAAGCAATCTAATCGATCAAAAAGATACATTTTTGAGAGCTTTTAGAGCATTTTTTTAATTTGATAAAATACGAATAAGACAATAATAAGTATAATTATTATTTGCAAACCTAATTATTGAGAGTCGAAAAAAGTCGATGAATTGTAATAAATGTTTTTATCTTTTGCACAATATGTCGTCAAAATACTTGTTGTGTGGTATTACAAATACTTAAATATTATAGCATGTAAAAACGCCATCAGGTATGGCAAATAATAATAATATTTTTTTCTGGAAGTATCGAGATTTGCATCGGCTGGATCTAAAATAATGTTTGTTATAGTCAAAAAAAAATAGCAAAATTTTTCTCATTACATTGTAATTTATTAACAAAATGGTGTCCTTAAAACATATTATTAATTTTTTTCGTTAGATTGTTGTGTTGTTTCCACTGTTGTATTCGTTATTTCTCGTATACTCTATAAGTTACCATCCAGTATGGGGTAAATATACAAATACCTGTGCGTAATAGTAATATAATCGTACAATAATATTATAGGTACAAATTACAGTTTTATTTAAATAATATATTTCATTTAACTCTTAGAGAATGTAATTCTAACAACCTTACCAATATAGCAGAACAGTTCGATAGAAATTATAACAGTATACTAGTATTTATAACATAAAGAAAACAAGAATCTAAACTTTGAGGATTTTAATATTAGGGTTAAACATATTATTGTACGAATGTACTATTTTAACATTATATATTATATTATTACGTAGGTATAAAGTTTTCAGCTCAAAGACGAAAATTATTTTATGACAATCTAACTTACAAAATAATGAACTTAACCCTGGAGTAAACGTAAAATAATAAAGTAGGTATACAAAAATTAAAAATTCTGACTAATGGTCATTATCATCAATAAAACTATTTAAAATTGTTTTTTTTTTTTTTTATTTCAATAAATCAATAACGTCATTAGACTTGATTAGACTTTATGAGACTGTGACAATCGCGGAGTTCTGCAGTTCGACGAATCAGAACTCAGTCGAATTTGGGAAAATATTTTATCCTAACAATGAGTTAACACGGAATGGACGGTTCGGGTACATTTGGCACATTCATGTTTAAACGCCTAGAACATGCTGACCACGACTGACTATAACTGACGTATCTCATTTGGCCATTTATACCTTTCAATTAAAAGTAATATAGCTGTGGAGATCGTTGTATACGTGTCGTGTTGTGGTTTAATTGAAGCTACGTGCACATACTGCACACAGGTATAATATAGTATATTTTGAATTCGGGTGAGACCGACCAGTCCGGTGGGAATATCTATGCAATTGGTGTTAAAAGCACGACGGGTGTATTTTAGCTGTGGTCTAATTATAGCAGTACTATACGTGTCTTGCGAAAATGGACTATAATAGTAATAACAATAATTATAATAATCACATAGTTATAAATGTTATAATGTATAATATCCATACATAATTTCTCAACTTAATTACACTATAGTAGAGATTTTTGATCTCTTAACTAATTACGTAGATACTAAACCGTTGACTGCAATTTCGATTGGGTTCAATCACAATATCAAGGTTAGGCATATATCTAGGTAGTGCGATAAGTTAAAAAAGCGATTATTGCAAGCGATTTTTTAAGACTAGCAACAAGCACCTATGTAAATAATTAATAAAAAAAACGTTTTAGTAATGATTTGTTTTATTACATGCGTTTCTCGACCTGGTTAGTGGTGTAGCATCGTCGGGTGATTTTATTTGAGGGGAAAAAAATACGAAACACGAAATATTGCTGCAGTAGGGTAGGCGCCGTCGGCCAGAGATTAGGGAGTAAAAAGGGACCGAGTTATATGTTGTAATATGAAATATATAACGAAACACGTGTGGTGAGAGTATTATCTCTCCGAGGATAGAGACGTCTCCCTGAAAAGAAAATAACAACATCACCGCCTCCGCCGCTCGCTCGCTAAGGTTTAATATTATAATAATATGTCCGTTGGCCGTGTACAATAAACACGTGTCCCGCAAAATCTTTCACTGCAGGAACTCGCGGAAAACAAATCTCTTTATAATTTACCACCGGGATTATGAAATTATTTTAATGTTTCAAGTTTACCATTTTGATTATCAAAAAAAAATAAATGTTTTCGTTAATCAAGTTTTTAATTTAAACTTTCATTTTGGTTTTAAATTTAAAAGTTTTACATTATTTTGTTACTAAAATGTATTATTTTTATATTTTTTTGAGTAAATGTTTTGTGATTTTTGTTATAGCGTTGTGTAGTTGGTTTTGTACAGTTTATTGCAATGCTTAATTTATGATATGGTTACATTTATGAAAGTTAGAGGAGACATGTAGAAACGAATAGTAATTACTTGATAAAAGTTAATACTTAATAAAAATAAAAATATGGTTTGAGATTGTTGGTGGAATGTATATATATATGGACATTAGCGACGGAGATCAAAAATCACTTAGAATTCTAAAATATTTCAAATACTCTTTAAAATACTTGGAAGTGTTTCTTTCAAATACTGCCAGTGGTATATTTAAATGCTATCGAAATATTTGTATAAATTCAACTTGTAACTAGGTTATGTAGGGAAAATATTTAATGCTTATAACTTTATTTATAGAGTTGACGAGTTCTTCATTTTTGAATTATTCTTTTAAAAAAAATAATTTTAATTATAAGGCATTAAAAAAATATTTTTTCATCATAATTTTGAAAATAAACTGATTAATTCATATATATTATATTCAAACAGTAATCAGAGATCGGTAAGTACATAAACTACTTTAAACTTATCTGTCTAAAACCACAAATAATATTGCATGCCCTAAAAGCCCCCATATGGTTTACTTTTTAAAAACCAATATAATTTAAAATGTATACTAAGTGCAAGTACTAAGTAAATTTAAATACTATAATGATGATTGCAATTAATGTTTTCCTAATTTTTTCTATTGTAATTCCTATCTTACTGTCCATAATATTGTTGATTTATTTAAAAAAAATCATTTTCGAACCTTTCTACCAATGTCCTGTTCAATATTAATCTATTATTGTTACTGCATGACTGTTTAAAAATTAAAATGTAAGTGTTTTGATCAAGTTTAGTTTGATAAGTAATTATTAGTAATATTAGGACATAGATGTGGGTACTAATAGGTATTACAATTTAATACCTCAAAACTGTTATATTTTATTACGTATAATCCTGAAGCATATTAAATTTGTTATAATATATTTAAAATGTTCAAAAATCATAACGCTAAAAATGTAAATATAAGTAGGTATTTGGGGAGTGATAAAAAAATTATATACACATATTATATTATTACCGAATTCATCACTATGAACAATTTGGTAAGGGTAAATTGTACCACCTGAAATGTAGACTGAATTCAAACTATTAAAAGTGTTTTAATACAATTTGTACTTTGCGTTTAATGGTCCAATTTATAATACATTTACAATAATTGTTCTGTATTAACTTATCGACTTCTTAGTTCTAACTACGTTCGACCACTGTCGACGAAGGTGTGCTGTTTTTCCGTTTTCGAAGATCGAGGTCGTAATATAATATTGACGATCACTCCTTAATCCCCGTCTCCGTCAGACCCATATTTCGTCCTAATTTGCGGTTAACACCGCAAAGGATATCTTAGTCACTAGGGGTGGTAAAGCAATATATATATATATATTTATGATGTTATAGAAACTATAGTTTATAATACTGTAAATTAATTTACATAAAACACCTGATATACGCTTATTTAAATAAGAAACATAAGCCCGTATTATGAGATGTGGTTTACACTATGGTTGCGATACAGTTCAATTAATATATTGTACTTTTACGATGGTCCACCGCACAACTTTTACTAATTTTTGTTCGAACTTAGCACACTGTACTATGACGTTTAATACGTAGTACGTACCTATTATATAATATGTATACTATTCAAGGAGAAATCACGATCATAGTAAATTATTACTACTATTACTGCTGTACAGAAGGACCTACGACTGTGAAGTTCTCTTTTCCTCTATAATTCAAAGTCAGAAGTTTTTATTTGTCCGACGTAATTGGACTGAAACTTAGGTCCTGGAATACAGTTTCTGTACCTATGCTTATTTGTGTTTGCACTGAACATTTACAATATAATGCCATAATATCCTGCATATATTATAATGTAGGTATACTCGCTATCGTATTCCCTATTCATCTCCTCATTTATTTATGTAGCTTAATATATTCTCGAAACGACAGACTTTCCGTTGCCTCTATCATTAGTCATCGCTAAATTATACCTTACTCAGTGCACACGTGTATGAAATCAACAAATAAATAATTATAAGTAGATGATATTCTTATTTTCCGACATGAAATCATAACGAATTGCGTTTGATCTTCAACACAATGCAAGTAGGTAATTGCATGCCAAAGTGCATTCCTGATCTTTGAACTAATTTCAGCCAATCGTCGGACATTTCTGCTGAAACTTCAAGGCTACTTTTTAATCAACAATTTATAAATGTATCCGATTACTTACTATAGTTTTATTTATTTTTTAATCAGTATTTCATTGAATTTATAAACAATAATATTATGCTGGAAATAATCAGGAATTAAATTGTAATATCTACCAGATCTACCGGAAATTGTATTTGTAAGACTTAAAATGCTTGTTTCGAGTCAAGATTATTGATTTTATAATGGTTTGTAGTTGCTCTAACTCACTTTGCTTTAATTGTTTATAATTATTATCATATAAACGGTATATGTATATTAACAAGTTTTAATCTTTGTTTCGTTCATCGAAAATCATTTTAAATAACATAATATTGATAAACAATAGAAATTTTAAAACTTTTTGATACAAATACCGCCAAAGTTTTAACGCAAAATGTTTCCATCAGTATACTACCTAATACAACGATTACGTAATGCATATTTCTAAGTAAAACACGTAACATAAAGCGTTTGCAAGATAGAATAGTATATACATTTGTTTGAACTTTTATTAACCATTTTGCAATATTTTATTACAGCTTCAGGTTATAACATCCAGTATTTAAAAAACAAAAACTTTTATTATTATTTGTAGAAAAACAAATGTTATTAACTATAAGACGGCTAATAACAAGTAAACACAAAGACTAAGTGTAATTTTAAATTATAATGTAAATATTTTTCTTATAATAATTATAAAGTGTTTATATAAAAATTATTAAAACATTTAAAATCATTCATAAAAAACACTGATTGTTCGATTCAATATCAAATTTTGCCAACATTTGAACTTCAAATGTCTACATTAAAAAATTATGAGAGCGTATATTTTTTTAATAATTTTAAACTGATGTAAGAACAACTTATTAAAAGCATTGTATTTTATTTAAGAAAAGTCTTAACATATAGACATTTAAAACATTAAAAGTGCATCTATATTAATTAGGTACAACAAATTTGCAGTTTTTCCGTAAATTCGACGAACTAAAATATTTAAAATGGTGCCTATATATTTTTGATAAAACGTTGTATTAGGTATATTTGAAGCATTTTTATGTGTTATTTTTTATCGACTTTGGTAGAAAAAAAATATTTAAACATTTACTGTTATCCTATAATATTGTTATAATTTATAATGTTTTAAATTTTTATTATTATTCCAATATTCTTCTCTAATTTACCTTGGTTAAATATAATCAGAGATATATTACATCCTATACAATTAAACATGTATTTAGCACCATTAATACTTGTCTTCGATTTTACTCGGAACAGTTGCAACACTATTCATTTTGGTAATCTATTAATGGCAGTCAAATGTGGGTTTATATTGTATAAACTTAGATCGAAACTAACAAACATTATTCAAGACATTTCAAATCCTCCATTGATGCATATACTATATCAATTGTTTTAATTCCATATATTATAGAGCTCTCTTAATGTGTGTACATATTATGATATGCATAAAGTGTTAAGTATAAATTGTTTGAAAAAGAACACAATAAGAAAAATCCAATATATTAAATGCCTCAGATGGATGGATTTCAACAATATATTTTAATTTTCAATGTCATGTTTACTTTTCGTTTTTTAGCATTTTTTTTTCTTGTTATTTGTTTTTTTAAAATACGATATGATTATATAGTAAGATACAAATAATATTATAAAAAAGTTATATGATATATTCTTGAGCAGTACAAAAATGTAAAAGTCTAAGTAGTACGAGTTAAAAAATTGTGTGACTATTATAAGCATGTAATCAAATTTCACAAAAAGTGTTAGTGACTTCATCACAAAATGTTTTTTTATTAAAATACAGAAAAAGTGGATGAATTCAAAATTTAAAGGCTGGTTTGTTTGTTTTTATATCCTGTTAACCAGTGTCCTGGCCTAATATTATTTTAATAAATCAAAACTTAGTTCCAAAAATAAGAATCAGGATACATCTAAATTTGTTTTTTGGAAACTATTGAGATTTCATTCTAATATTTTTTCATTTTTTAAACGTTACTTTCAACATTATTACACTTTTTCGAATATTAAAAATTGTATATGTTTTATGGAATGGTTTACTGAATAATCTAAATTATCTATTAAGATAATGGTTATAAGAAATAACTATATTGTATATTATAAAAATATCATATAACTATTATAATATAATTTTAACGTTGATATCATCTTTAACAGTATCAACACTAAACGCTAACATACGTCACACACAGTGAATATACTTTTATACAAATACAGTTTAAAGTATATTTTTAAAACATTTATAACATTTTTTAAGAAACTTCAATATTTTACCCCACTAATTTACTTCTTTTTCTCTTATCAAAATACGTTTGAAATAGTTAAATGCTTTTGTAATATTTTTAAAGTTTTTTTTTTCAAAAAAATATCAATCAATTTATAGAATATATAACTTTTAATGCATTTTTAGGTAGCATATTATGTGAAATATACAAAGGACCTAAAAAATATTTTGAAAATTAGGTTTAAAGTGAAATTGACAAGAATTTTTTAAATAATTTTTCATAAATGTTATTTGAGAAAATTTTCCAAAGTTTTATTTGGCTTACATTATTGTAACTAGTGGAAAGAGTTGTTAAAACTAAACAAACTCTAGTAAATCTCCAAAATCATCAACTATGTTTTTATGGTATATTACAATTAATACCTAAATATTATGTATTATCTACTGTTTTGACATAAAAAAAAAAAATAATAACTATTTTAGCACTTTAGAATTTATTAGAGAAGCATTTAAACATCAAATGGCTAGCTTATTAGTTATAAGTATAGTTTTGAAAATTAAATATAAATCAAATTTACATGTGTTCACAAAATAAATTAATACATTGACACTGTCACGTAGGTACTTAAAATTTTACTAAAATGAATTTTATTTTATAACCATCCAGTAGGAAAATCCTAATTGTGCAATGTACAGAAAAACACAGAAACTAAATAAAATAATATATAAATGAGATACGAAGTATCACTATTTTTATAATAAGAAAGAATATATTAATGGGTACAAGAAATAAAATGTGTCAAACAAAATAAGCTTAAGGAGATAAACAATATTATAATGATAGCAGAATATGATTGTTGATAAATTTGTAGTAACAAGGTATTGTTGTTAGAGTATAACAATATATAGAAATATGAAAGTTGAGAACAACAAAGTAAGTAATAGTATAAAAGTAGGTAGTAATATTTATTGACCATTATTCGAAGCAATAAAAAAAGCTAAGCATCGACTCGAACGAAAAATATAACTACATTATTATTTTTTAATTTATTTTTCTTAATGATTTAAAGTGATTAATTTTACTGCTGTTTTCTTCTTTGGTCTATAAATATAACGTAATATAAATCAAAGATGGAACTGTTTCGTAAATGAACGGTGGTTTCCAATGTAATCGCATTCACCTTTACGGTACTAAAAAAAGGACCCTAAGGATGAAATTTGCCTTGCAGTCTCATCATTATAAATAATAATTCTAAGACCATGCTATTATTCTCTGCAGCTGTTCAGTCATATCTTCAGAAAAAGTTTATTGGACTTCAATAACCTATAGGAATCACCCATCAACAAAACTCTAGTCGAAAGGATATACGTAATTTTAATTAAATATAATATAATAATAATTAATTTGTAATGGGTTGATAATATTCTAGTTTCTTATTATAACTAGCATGTACAAAAAAAATCTTTGTCCAAGAAGCATATCGAAATAACTATACAGGCATACTGCGGAAACGTATTAGTTAAAAAGAACTTTTGAATTGAGTTTATTTTAATGAAGTTTTTCAACAAAACTCACTCGTTCGATGTAAAACATACGATTAAACGCATCATTAAGTCATTAATTTAACATCCGTTTTGTATACATTTTAACATCCAATTATATAATTTATATTAACTTTATTCTGTTCAATCTAAAAGTATTTTATTATATTATTATAATATATTTAAATTATGTTTAGTTATTATTATTTAACAACTACACTATACAATATAATATATTATACTACTAATGTAGACTTGAATGTGTATAAGTTTATTGATTAATTTTTTCTATACATAATACAATCGTAAATCAATTTTGGTAAATATGCTAGTAGCAAATAATAATTTTATAAGAAAATCATACAACTATGCAAGCAATTTAAGAAATAAGCCGTCCAAAAATCATCAAACCTACTTTTTGAGTTTATAATACCTATTATAATGTGATATTCGGCAGATTAACTTAAGATGGTGCAAGCATCTAATCAAATTCATGCAAACGCACGACAATACGCCTTAGATAAAAGTTGTGGTGGGCATGTGACGCGCCGTGGCGTGATTTAATAATAATAATAAAGTTATCACGATTACCCGTCGACGAATTTCTAAAACAGTTTAATGGTTTCACCCGCGGTGGACGACTGTTATTAATGTATTAAACGAAATAAATTGAAGCTCCACTGCGAAAGTCTCTTACGCACTTAACGCGAATCTGTGTGTGAATCGAGTCGCATAAAATATAATAATATTATTGTTATACTACATTTTGTATAGGTTAGACAAGTCTCAGGGGTGCAACATAATTGAACATGTATAACGCCAGGATAGATTGTTTAAGTCGATGTAGATGACAAGGTCAGAAGTGCAGGTATGGTTTGACGACGAAATATATACATAATGCATATATATATATTAGGGGGGGGGATACCAAGTGTATAGGCATTAATTCATGATGGAGAACTGGAGAAGCAAAATAATTGAAGAAATTAAACGATCGATCAAACGATTCATTGTAAGTAGTTGTAGGTAGGTACTGTAGTTGCATAGCTGTTGTACAGGATATTCAACAACAGAGGGTATTCTTATATTAATATAATAATTATTCGAACACCCTGAATGAAGCACTCGGACCTCACTTGGACATTACCACACTTATTTTACAGTTATTATACAAAACAAAATTGTTGGGGAAATAGTAAGTTCCAACACGATAGTAGTAGGTAAACAATATTACATACGTTTGTTCCTACACTTTAGAAAAATGTACATAATATGGAAGTTCTTACACTGTAAAAAACACGGAAATTAATTATGTTCATACGAATTTTCACCAATAAATGCAATATTATGATAATTATAAAATATAATAAATAATTGCATAACGTAATTTTCACAAATAAAAATATGATGAATCAAATTTGCTTTTGAAATTCTACACGCTGGTATAGCTGACTACATACGTTGGTAAGTACAATTTAACAATACACTGAAATACACTTCATTTAAAGCGAAACGTATACGAAATTACATGAAAATACGACAAGCTACAAGCTTATAATAGCATTCCGACTCAAAGTAGAGGAAAAGATAAAATATCTTATTATCTATATTTTTGGAAACTTAGAGAATTTATTCCCTTACGTAGGAAGGTAGGTCCATCTTACCCTGTAGGGACTTACATATAATGTACCTTTTTCTATCGTGTAAGAACTAACATTTGTATTTTTTTTTTTTTTTTACCAGCTAAACCTCGTGGAAAAACTTACATTTACCCAATTATTGTTTAAATCTAACTAAAAAAAAACAACAAAAAATTGTAACTAATGGGCACTGCAGGCGCTGATGTTAATTAAGAAAAAAAAAATAAAAGTAATTATTAAAATGTCAAGACGCATTTAATGGTTTGTGAGAGGCACACCACGACATGAGATATTTTGTTGTATAAATTAAACGGATTAAACAACGGTTGTTGTACTATTGTCACCTTGGACAACAAATTGTTAATAAACAAAAAAAGCGTTTATCGAAGGTGTGCCTATAGTTAAGTAAGACAAATAAAGATCTCATAAAGTAACGGGCTAGATGGTCGATTTCTTGGCGATTACCCGTTTGTTGATTTAGACATGAAATTTGATACGTAAACTGCAAACTCCACAGCTGTAGTGTTTTATTATACCGGCACCGCGATACAAAGGTACTTGGAAATATTTATTATAATCCCAGTCGTGCACTGTGGTCACATTTTTTAACGTCGGATTACATCATATTTGTTGTATCCAGTACACTTCTGTGATAATATGTTTGATTTTAATACATCCAACTATCTATTCGACAAACATTCCTTATGAATAAAAAAATAACTGTTGACAAACTGAACATCAATATTAAAATCATTTCGGTTCTTACATTCGATGTATTACGTACATTATATAGTAAATTAGAAACTTTCTATGCATTCAATTGAAATATTAAATTAAATAAAGGCTACATTGTATACGTAGAAATTAATAGATATACTAGGTATAGGATTTCAAATTTATTTATATAACATTGTATAATATTTAATTAAAACCCTTCAAAAACAATTATAACACTAAAATAAAATATATGCCATTTCTCTATAACTTTAATATGAAAATGAAAATAAATTAAAGTTAAATTGTATATTACGTAGAAATGAATAGATACTAGGTATATAATTTCAAATTTGTTAATACATATAACATACTATAATATTTAATTAAAACCCTACTGAAACAATTAGGACAATTATAAATTAAAATATGCATTTTCTCTATTAATTTAATATTTCAAAACACAGGCATTTGATTTATTGGTTTCACCGTATATTATTTATTGGAAAAAGTATTATTATTACTGTTGTAAGTTTTTGTATAAATAAAACTAGAATAAAACGATCATTAAAATGTTTTCATCGTGCCCAAAACTATACTAACTAAGAAAATGAATAGGATTATTTAGTCATGTTTTAGAATATAATATAAAAACACGGTTCGGTAAACTATACATCTTGTAGGTTTAACAGTATCTGCGAAGTAACGTGGCGATCCAAATCTTCGTAATTAAAATCGGATTACCCTGAGCTCACTTATCTCCGTCTAAAAGACAACTTTGTTCTCTTCGAAGTCTTTACCGTATGATTAATTAAGAAAACCTTTTTTATTAATTTAATTTGGCATGCAATCTTTGCCTTTCTTATTAATTATACCTATGCGTATTGTCATCCAAAAATCCTTTTTAACCAGCTTAGTTATTGCTTACTCAAATCGATAATATCTTTACACTCTATCAGGAAATTCTTATAAATATTGGAAATACTTCTATAAAAATGCAATATGATTATTTCAATATGGATCATCCATTATTTTGAACGTCTTTAACATTTTGGAAATATTCTTTTGGTGAAAAAATACAATTTTTTTTTATTCCCACTAATGATTATAGGCGAACACACAAAGAAATTTAGATTTTAAAATATCAACTTACAGTTTTAATCTTATTATACATGCGTATCATCATACTTTTCTGAAAAACATTAGTTATAAACGTTAAAATATGAAAATATACTGAGCGAATAACAGTTTAGTTTGTACGCAATATACTCAAGATTAGATTAGGGAAGAGAAAACCTCACAATATTTCACCACAAGACGTTCAACATGATGTAAAATATAATAATTAATACAGAAAAAATATTAATAGACCCCTGTATCTTAATTTATAGAAGTAATTTTCAGAATGTAAAACTTAAAACACAAGAATAGGTCATTAAAAATCTAAAGTTTATAGGTAGGTGCGAATTTGTCAACAAATATAATATAATGCTAAAAAAAATTAAAATCCGCTTAATGAGTTTTAATATTTCCTTAAGACAATTTTCAAAGAAGTTAATAACTGTTGAACAAATAAGAGTTTGCTGTAAAAGAACCACGCAGAATCACCCTATTTAAGCCACTTCTCAGTAGTTCAAAGTTCAAGGAGAAATGAAACAAATTAAAATTAAGAAGAATTACATCTTAACGATAAACATTCTCACTGTAGTCTAGTCACTCTGGTGTATGACAGCTTTTTATGTAGGTATGTTCAACATTTTTCACCTCTAGAAATCTTGGCGTTTGAGGTTCAATTTACAAAAGTTCAAATGTAATTATTAATTCGAAGAAAAATTATTGTTTGTACATATTTATACTACATTCTCTGTAAGTTCTACGAAGACTCATAATTTATTGGAGACATAATATGCGATTACAAAATAGAAAAAAAAACGTCATATTATAAAAATTATGTAATTACATTTTTTATATACGTATTAATCTATTTAGATTAAGAAAGAAAAAAACATGTTGATATAATACATTACAAAACAATCAAAATATAAATACCAACGTTAAACATTATGCCAACGAAACTGATCGTTTAACTTTAATACTTCAATTTAAAACTATTCTACCCAAAACTGATCGTACATCCAATCACTATAATGAGTTTTTTTTTTAATTATAAAAGTTAAAAACTCAATTTTTACGGGATTTATAAATAATTATAGTCATTTTAATTATTTGATATTGAATCAACATAAGTAGCATCGACATTAATAAATCAAAAAGTTAATTTCTCTAATTTGAGACATAATGACTCTCTTAAAAGTTTTAAAATTTGTAATATATTATATTACATTTAAATTACATAATATAAAAGCTTGAAAAACTTTTTTAATATCCATGATTGATATTAATAATATGAAACGTAATAAATTAGTTTTCTACCAAACCAACCTACCAACAAAGGACCATTATAATATAGCAGCCATATATAGTGCTACTCTATAGTGAGATATCAATAATAATAATATTTACAAAAATAAAATATGGTTGTGTTAATATATTTTTATCCCTTTGTTCATTTAAAGGTAAACACTTATTTTCTTAAAAGATATGTGTTTCTGGAAATTTATTTTTTAATGATAAATAATTTTTTAAGTTTTCACTTTTTGAATGTTATTTTATTTTCCACATCAGAATATTTTCTAAGAACTATTTTAATGTATATGAGTATATTACAATGATTTAATTTTCAACCAGGAGTTGATTACATATACTTATATAAGTACTTAAAATAAAATGATCGTAGTGAGCCAGAGGTACCGTACAACATGTTGGTCAACTACTTCTTCACGCGTAAGAACTTTAAACAATTTTAGCTTATTAACAAGTAAAAACTTATCTAAAAATTAATATTTATAGACTGAAATCGAAATCTTCAGAAAAATTTTCAAATATGCAATTATTAATGTATGACGATTTCATCAAGAAAAAGACGTAATAATATAATTTTTTTTATATAACGTTTTTTTGATCATTAGTTGAAATTCTGATGAACAAAATATACTTAAACGACCGTTAATACTTTTTGATAAATGAGTGTCTACATATTATAAAAAAATCACCTCGATCGACCTTGTTTTTATATTCTATATTTTATTATTAGGTATGAACTATGAATTAGGTTTAATAAGAAAAGGTCAATATTTTAAATTCGTAGTTGTGTTTACTATTTAGTTCCTAATATAAACATTATACATTTATAATCACACAATTAAAAAAATCAAACAAATTATTACTATAAGAGGTGATAAATATTACATATAAATAATTACAACCAAAAAAAAACTTAATTTAATCTCGTGATAGTTTAACTAAATATACTATGTTGTAAGTAAAATCTACTGCACGCGTCACTATCGTAAATATTAAAGATAATTAAAATTACAATATTACATACGTAATATTAGTATGTATTGGTTTGGATTATTTTTTATTTATTTTTTATCAGTCATAATAATAGGTATTGTGTTAAAAACGGGATGATGCAATTCAAATAATTAGTGTAGTTAAATTCAACTTCTAGTTTCCTAAAAAATCTTTATTTTTGAATATAATTATGTGATAATAATATAACAATAATTATTGTGTTTGACAATTGCATGTGTTAAAAGCATGAAAATAATTTCAATTGAAACCATTCTATGGATGACAATAATTTGCAATAAAAGCAAAATATACAAGCAATATTGATTAGTCTAACCTAATTATTTAATCTAATTAAACCGATTAGTTATATTAGGACCTATTGGTTATATTCTATTTGGAGTTTCGGACATTGTTGTCATTATTATAATTATATGCAATGTTATTGTAATAAATACGTTTTGCAGGAAATGATCAGTTCATTCGGCAGAAAGGTAGACAATGAAATATACGACTACGATGCGTTTCAAATGTTAATACATTGTTATTTAAGATAACCCCTGGAGCGACCAACTCATTTGCAAAGGACAGAATGTTATCCAAATTTTAAAAGATAAACTTGGACTATAGACTTTTATTATGAAGAGTAATACATCTCGGGGCGTTTGAATATATACTTTTTATACAGATAGCAAATGTTGTATTGTTGCAACTTATTTCCATACAACAATGAAGTATCGTATTGCTGATTTCTGAATACAAAGTGTGTACTTGCATAAAATATATTTTAAACATTTTAATTGTCATAAATATTTGTATTATTGTTTTCTGTTTTTCTATTATTATTATTATTATTATTATTATTATTTCACTTACAATACGATAATGATTTCAAACTTTATTTTGAGTATTATCATCATGTAACAAATTAATTTGAACATAGCCTGCCCGATCTACGCTATATGGACTGAAATTATGAAAATAAACTGACAGTAAAATTACGTGTAAGCACAGGTAAATTAAAAATCGTAGATTTACGATTAATTTAGTAACAGTGTATAGTACTAATACTATTGTATAACATTATATTACGGCTAATATCGGATATCGATGAATGTGAACAACGATTGTAATTATTCCGTATGTTTACAATTAATATGTTTTAATTAAATTTTTTTTTTATATTTTATTAATAATTGTATAAAAACCAAATAATTTAAATACAACGTCATGGCGATAAAAAAATCATTTTTATATTCGGTGATGTAGTTTTTCTTTTAATAATTTTTGTTTTTTTTTAAATTGTTTTTAATACAAGTCAAATTATTTTTAGCAAAACAATAAATTCGATTTATTTGGAAGTTACCAACATATTAAATATTATAAAAGCAAGTGCTTTGCTTGCGTAATATATTTTTTTAAAACATGGCCAAAATAAATTTAACTAAACAACGTTCAGTTGACCAATAATTTATTGTGCAAATAATAAAAGCTATGTATACTTTTGATATATTTTTTTTGATATTCCTACTTCAAGCGACCAACTCTACAGTCAAATAGTCTTATTTTAAATTTTAAATTACGTAGGTACCTCAAAAATGATATGTTTCGCTATGATTCAATTTATCAGGTCCGTTTGCGACACTTTACCTAACTCAAACAGTTAAAATTGAATACGAAACATATCTAAAAACTCGTATCGTAACATAAATCTGTCAAATAGTTATGCCATTTTATCTATCAGTTCAAATCATAATTTATGTATTATAAGTAACTATTATTTTACTTAAACATTTTTCTGATGTTTAAACTAGGCATAATTGTTATAACTTATGGGTAAATAGTTATTTCAATAGTATCTATGTGATTTTATAATGTATGGTATGGTAAAAATGAATAGGACAAAATAATATTAGAAAGAATCTGAGGAAGGATCAAGGAATGAAATAAGTAGATAGGTTTATTAATAATTTTAAGTTAACACATTTCCATTCGTATAACACTATTAGAAATTGATTTTTTTTATCAGTATAACCAAAAGGTAAGTACGCAGTGACACAATAGCATTTTAATTTCTGAATGTTGTTTAAAACCGAGTTTACCAGAGCTTACAGTATACTCAGTTTACCGCTGGGTCTACCGTGGTAGACCCTGTACTTTATGATAAATATGGCAACAATCATAAATACCTAATGATTGATAGAGAATAACAAAAAAGAAATGTACCAATAAAATATGTAGAACGATTAATAACACAGTGGAAAAAAAAATACACACATACTATTTAACAATAATAACAACAAAGTGAAAAATTGATTGAATCATTTTAACGAAAATTTAATTTTTTATAATTCCAGCAGTCCATGTAAGGAGGGAAAATATATTTACTTTTAAATAATATATACGAGAGAGAAATCCAAATATTATGATTTTAGAATTTTAGGACTAGAGCATAATTTATAACGCTATTGTTGTATCCGCTCGTAAACGATATTTTGAAGTCACGGGAAAAAAAATAAAAAATTAAACTCATTACGGTCTGGGCGTATTATGATTATAATAATATCATAATATATTGTAATATATAATCCCCGTCACAGAAAGAGCGCTCACGACTTTGAATAACGTGCGAAATTATGAAAGGGGAAAAAAAATCGAAACCTAATGTGCGTGTGTGTGACGTGTGGCGCCAAACGGTTGAAAAGTGCGTATGCACTGCTCGTAAATTACCTACTACCAGGTAGTTACTTTTACCACTCTACGGGGTGGGTACCTAACCTACCCTACCCATGTGATATTATATTTTATTAACGCCAACTACTACTGCTACTACTGCTACTCTACTATTCTACGAAAAAAACTATCGTACAAAACCACTGCAGGACACTACGACTGGTGCATAACGGTATACGACAGGACAACATATTATAGTTATTGTATTTCAGTGTATTTCGCTACGCGTGTACAACTACTGTTATTACTACCATAATATTATTATAATAGTATTACGGCGGCGGCGGCGGTGTCGGCGGTGTCGGCGGCGGCGGAAAACGCGAAAGCACACCTTTGTGGCACGTGGCGCTGGTCGTGGTGGGGAGAGAACCGTCGACGTCGCATCAAACGGTCGTTTAAAAATTCGAAATATATACATTGATATCAGTACGTCAGTCGACGAGACTTAACTCGTGTTGCGCACCATCGCATCGTTAAACGACGACGTTACCGTAACACCACGTCGGTTGGACTGGGTGAAAACGTCCGAGGAAAAGAAGCCCAGTTATAGTGTTATCGACTTAACAGGGTGTGTTAAAAATAAAAGTTGGTTTTTTGTTTTGTTTCGTTTTTTTCTTAAATTTTGCTAACACGACTGAAGCGAGTTCCCATCGTACACAACACACTCCGTGCACAGATAACCCGTTACGCGTGTGTACGACATTAAAAATTCATACTCGCCCCGAGCCGTTATCACACCGTTAAGCGCCTAAAATCTTATAGATAAAGTGGCCTAAATGAGCAGAGTGCTGGAGGACTTGGGCAAGGGACTGTAGGATATCCGAGGCCTGCGAAGTCTGGCGAGGTCGTGTCTAGTATTGCAATAGAAATTTTCCGATGATCCTGCCCGACCGTTGGGTTAGGTCAAGTCGTCGGAAAAAACACTGACGAAAGTTTGAAAGTATATTTAAAAAAAAAAAATATTTTATTGTGAAACGAAAAGGTATGGTTATCAGTTGTTATCAGTATGGGCCGGGTGTTATATAGGTTGGTATACAAATGAATACTCACAAAATTTGTTCTTCTCGGCAAGTGCAACGTCCGTCAGAAGTGCGGCCGTTAGGAGGACGGCCACGATCCTGGATAGCATCGTTGAACGGGGCGGAGGACCGGGTCCCCGGTCCGGCGGTGGCCGCATGGCCGGCCGTTCGTCCACTACGGCTCCGTGATGCCTGGACGAGCGCGCGCCAAAAACCGTCACGTCCGACCACTGGCACCGGTCGGCGACGTCTGTGACGGTAGCGGCGACGAATCTGACGACGACGACTCTGACGGCGTGATGCGCCCAAGTCGACTGTCGGTTCACGGCGGCGACGGCGGCGGCGGCGTGTAAAGGTGATGGCGGCGGCGGCAGTGAGCGCGCCGGTGTCGCGGTCTGGCCGTAGCGCGCGCACGCCGCCGTTGACGCGCGGCGCTTCCGAGGCGGTGGCGGCGGCGGCCGAAAAAACTCTAGCCGCCTCCCTTCGCCTCGCCGTCACCTCGACCGACGAGCCGCGACCGACCACGACCACTCCCCGCCAACAGCGACAACGCCGTACCCTCCGCCGGCCCGACGAAAATCGCGCGCGTCCGCCGGGGCGCTCTGGCGTTTAGTTTAATGATGCGAAATACCACCGCGCCCACCCTCCTCCACGTTATATTGATCAGCGGGCCGGCGCGCGGCGCGCCCGTTAGCTGCGCGCCAGCAACAGCAGCGCAACGCTCTCTGAACGGCGCTCGTCCGTCGCCGTCGTGGATCGTCCACCACCGACGCCGACGCCGCCACCGCCGTTGTCCCACAGCCACCGTCCCTCATTCGTCCCACTGACATTATATGTGCACGGAGTGGTCCGTGGTCGGACTGCGGGGCCGGCGGCCGCTAGGGCGCTTGCTAGTGGCCGCCACGGATTATTCGTACCGAGTGTTTCATCCCCGACTATATACGCAGAGGCCGCGGCCACGGCTACGGTGACGAGCGCGCATCCTACGCGTCCTACGTACCACTTGCCCACAATTTCGACCGGCGGGTGGGTTGTCGTGGTGGGGTGGAGGCTAAACCGTTTAAACGATTGCTGTTGCGATTACCGTCAACGATCGCTTTGACACCGCGCCGAGCAATACGTCGTCGGTCACGTGCAGTATACCGTCTGTAGGAGGATAAGGGCTGGGTATAGGGTATATGGTAAGGTACGGTAAAATAATTCACGGTCGGATTTTCGACATTCCGTTAAACGTGACGATAAGAATAATCGCCACTGGGGCGTTTAGAACTTATAGCCCTTAGACATCATTATAATACGGCCTTACATTGTATAAGCTGGTATTCCCTAAAATATCCAAGCAATAGAAATACGCTAAGCACACGTGTAACTATGAATAAACATATTGGAAATGTAATGGTCATGGCATTCGTAGCTGAAATAGAAATTGTTATAAACTCCAAGAACAGTGAAAAAAATTCTAAAAAATATTTGCGTAATAGTCGATTTAGATACATTTTATGTTATACTATACAAAATGACAGAACATCTTTATTTAATCGTATGCTAACAATGATGAAAAGTGGGCAAGTAGGTAACCGATCTGTTGTACAGTAGGTTTCTTGTGTCATTGAGTAGGTCACTGTGACGGATGTGTTAACATATTTACAGAATTCATTGATAAATAATTGTATACGAAAAACGATTCTGATTGAAGACAGCGTGTGACTCAGCCTATCATTTCATAAATATATGGCTATTCATTTTATTTATTATAAGTAATGTACGGTAACAACTACAAATAGGCACACTGGTGCAATACAATAGAATTAAAACAAAATAAATTTAATTACATAAGTTGACAGAACATTTGCATTATTAAGTATGTTTTATTTTATTATATTTGTATCCAATTTAATAACAGTTTTAATTTCAAATGTCTATGAAAAAATAAAATGTGCACGGTAAGAATTACATTGGAAATCTTGTATTCCATTTTCAAACCCTAGCTTTAAAAATTGAAAATATTATACTTTTTGTACTACTTAATAATATACAAGTAATGTAGTTTTGACAATTTTTTCCAAAAATTTAACTCCAAATGATAATAAAAAAAATCATACTTACCAATGTATTTTTAACGTATAACATACGTGACATCTTGCGTTACATTTGAAAAAGACTAAACAATCAAATCATCAATTTAAATATAGAATTTATTATTCAAATTGAAAACCGCTAAAATGTATTGTGAAATATCATGTAAAAACCATGCATACATATAATAAGCATTTGTATTTCAAAGTCTACAAAATATGCAAATATGTACTCATTTAAATTACTGATACGGTGTTGAGGATTCACAAAAGCGACTTATTTAGCACATTGATAGATTTATCATTCAGTATATAAAAAATATGTAAATTCTATGAGATTCAAACCCTGAATTAATTGGCAAACATTTAGTCTGAGACATAAACTATTATGTTTAGTATTTATTTTTTAATATTTTACTATGTATACATCAGATATTGAGATGTTTGATGTACGTTTCACACATTTTCTGTAAAACAAGTGTGCGAAAATTACAACAACGTGTTTGTTGAATTCCTTGTACAAGTGTATAATTGTTGTCAAATTATTTGAGAGAACAATAATTATAATATTGGGCTCATCGCTCCATTTAAGACATTGCTTGTATCGAAGAATTAAAAACACTGGAACTCACGATTTAAATTCTAAAAGTATCAGATCATTATCGTTGTAAGTTATATTTTATATCGACCTTTAGTCAGTTTTGGGAGGTTAGACAATTGATGTCGGTTCCAAGATCACACGTCACATACTCATAAAATCGATACAATTTTACAATAAATATTCGATTTATAAAATTCTTGATCATGGCATCATCTTAAATTTTAAAATTTGATATCTAAACGAACAATTATAATTTTTCTTGATATTATTTTAGTTATTTTGATTTAATTCAAACAATTGTATTCCTAGGGACTGCAACCTTTTCGAAATTCCATTTATTATAATTCTCCAAAGGTACGCAATTAAAATATTCAAAATATTTCGCCGTAGTTATGGAATAGTACAGTTTATCTATTAATGCGATCATGCCACTGTTGAGAAAGTTAGACTAAACTCTAATATCAAATTGTCTATTTACAATTGATATGATATTCTGGAAAAGATTTGTTTGTGAATATTTTGTTGAGGGTATGTTTGAGAATAATATGTGGCACGATAAAATATTCAAAATGGCCTGCATACGAAGTTGCATTTGCATAATAGGTAAAAAAAAATAATAAAGATACGTGTAGTAGACACAAATCTCACCAACTTCATACATATAAGCGCAAAATAGATGTTTGTTATTTATTTATACATTTAAAAATAATTTCAAGGCGAGTTTTGCATACAATAAATAGCTAGTATGTAATTCAGTTAATGCCATAAAATATTATTCTATTAATAAAATTGGTTTAAAAAATAGTTATTTTAAATTGATTTAACACAAAAAAAATTATACTAAAATATATATTTGGTAGGTACTTATGTATAATACATTATCATATTATGCATTATATGTGTATAAAATGGGTTTATAGAATTGTTGTCTGGTTTGGAATTATAATTTTTACTTTCAATTGTTGGTTGTAAAAATCATTATGTGGAAGCTTAACATTTTTTTTTTAATACAAATATAGTACAAACATATTTTAATATGTGTGATATTTAAAATTAATTATTTCAAAGATTTTTTATCTGAAATTTACCTGTCAGTCATCTGTGCATCGAAATCAGAAATATGATTACCATAGGTGTAATGAAAAATTTACTCTTTCTTAAATTTTAAGAAATAAAAGTAATAATTAGTTAACCTGGCATTCAATGTTAAGAATTTAGTTAGATGTTACATGTATACAAATTATACTAATATAGAAAACTACATATTTACATAATTCAATGCTTATCATTAAATATATTGTCAAATAGTTTTAAAATGCATTATGCATGTTAAATATAATAAATACTTCAGATAGTTTTAAATAATCCTAGATTTTACGGTTTTTTTTCAAATGTGCCGTGAACTTCACTGTTCTCTTAATAACCTAGTGATAAGTTTTAAAAAATATATTTATTTAAGGTGATCCGTAGAACAAGCTTTTAATATATTTAATATATTTATTGTATTAATTATATTTTCGGAACATTCACTTCACTAAAAATAATGAATAATGATCACATACATAATGAAAAAAACACATTCATCGCTTCATTAAGTATTTCAAATTTCAAATGACTGAACAAGCTCGACACTTTTACTGATACCGAATACCTATTATGCTCAAAAAGTCACTACTACTTTCGAGTTGTGACAAGTGACAACGTTTATAGTATTATCGTTCATATAGAATTCCGAAATATAATACGAGATTATAGTTATGTATATAATATCGACAAGAATAGTACTTAAGCTGTATTAGCTTATAATTGTATTAGGTTAAGGTACACTGAACACATATGTCAACTTTTGAGTGTCTAGGTAAGTACGTTTATGATGTAACATTTAATAAATTTGAACGTTCACTGGCATCGATTTAAATTAATTAACAAATTGCAGAAAACCTATTAGTGATATTGTTATTTTTGAGTCTCGATTAATGTTAATATAATAAACACAATATACGCATGTATCTGGTTTCATTTTTTCCAAAAACATAATGTTTATAAAGTAATTTAATTTAAACCTAAGTAAGTTTGTCATAATTTAGCTAACATTTGGAAGGCCTGACCTGATTATCATGGTAATTTTCAAAAATTGTTATTAAAATATATTGTGGAATTTAGATGGTTTATCTTATAGTAAATATTAATTGTGGATTAAGAAAACGGACTCCCCAAGTATTTTTCTTTTTTGATTGTATAACTTTTATCAGACCAATTAACGATGTGAATTAACTTTAAAAGTTGAATTTCTTTTATATTAGTATTATATTCTCAATATTACAAAGTTAAAGTTTTAAAAATTATATGATTAAAAAAAAATCAATATAATACATACTATATTTATGACGATCGGAATAATATCAATATTTATTATTATTTTATGTTAATTAATTATAATAGTCCTTGTGATTTTATTGATAAGTGAATAATAATAATAAATTCACTTTAAACTCATCCCGATAAAATATTATTATATTTTATTATATCGACGTTGATATGGTACCTGAAAAAATATGATATTTTTTTTTAGTTTTACGTATCTGTATTCATAATCTTATAAGTAAGCTAGAGCAAGGATCGACACGTTGCGAAAACACCTGATAGATTACCTAACGGTGATCATGAAACGATCACTTTTCACGATTCAACCCTCTGCTTTAATGTTTACCGTAAGTAATGTTATTATTTTTCTCTCGATTCGGCTGGAATTGAATAACCTAAGTAAAAATAGCATTTTAGAAGGTGTGTTTTAATTTTAAACATCTATAAATAAAGAGACTAATACAATTTTTTTAATAAAACTAATTTAAAAATAACAGTGGCCAACACCGTACATATACTATTTTATAGACCTATCTTATACATTACACCCATTTGTAACTGTTGAAGAATATTTTCTGCACAGTCTGAAATTCTGAACACATTAGCTGCTTCAAAAGTACCTGATATTTAAGTGTTCTTCTAGGCTATGAATAACCTGTGATTGGAGTTTAAAAAAGTTAAGTATTAATTGTAGTTTAAATCTATCAAAGCATATTTACAATGAACTGATATTGGTTAGTACTGATAAACCATGCTATCATATATTATATAATATGAGGTATACGGATATAAGTATAGGTTTTTATGTAACTCACCTCCACGGAAAGATGAGAATTGTTAATTTTACCTGATAATCAATAGGTTTAAATGAGTGAGTTTTTATTTAGTACATTTGAGCATTTATTTTAAGTAACATTGTTTTTATGATGACCATTGCTGCCCGGAAGACAATACGAGGAGCATGCTTTCAATATCCTCTTAAAACTTTTTTTGGTTTGGTCAAACTCAAAAATGTAAAGTATACGTTTTAATGTATACAGTTAAATATAACATTTCAGTATCAAATATTATTTCATTATATTATTTATATTTTGATGTTTCCTTAGTATATTTGTCATCGAGTATAGACAGTATTGTAGTGAAGTGGAAATAATTTTCACATAATATTGAGCCTTGCTTATATCTTTTTATATACCGCTCGACGATGTTTTCCAGGCTTTGAATTTTTGAAAATCGTGTTCTTAAAGTGTTCCTTAAAAAATGTATTAAAAATCACAGTAAGTATTAATACACTTACGGTTGATTAATCACCGTACATTCAGTGGAAAAATTGTATGATATAAAGATACTTTTTTGGTAACGTGTTGTGTATAAAGAAAAATGGGATATGACATTAAAGAACATCGTCACTCTTATCTGAAACGGACGTCTGCGCTTAGTGTACTTCCATTTGTTTCTTTATCCTTAATGTTTTATTATATTTTACGTCTTGTTTACAAATATATGCTCCTTTTGGTCGGTCATTGTACAGCTGTCTACCTTATTGAACTGATTTTTATTATATGAACGTCCTCAATAATCTTTGTACAGTCTTTTTAAAGTCGTACTAAGAGTCTTAGAAGATAATTCTCTGCTCGCCTGCGTGGTTTCTATTATATCCTTTAATTTTTTTTTAAATTATACTTTGCCTGTTTGTTCCTTATTTTTTCTATTTACTCGGGATTTTCATAAAAACCGGAGAAGGTTTATGTCCAATAAGATATGCATCTTTCTTTTCAGAAACTCGTCTTTTGTAATGGTCGGGCATTAGTAGGCATATCAAAACAGTGTTATTACTGATCCACCCCGTATACCGTAAAGCGTATTTATTCTCTTTCGACGTTGTCCTCGAAATTTCCACTTATATTTATTTCTCTTAAAAATATTTTGAAGGTTACAACTGGGTTTATTCCCACGGCTAGGAAGAATTATGCTGTTCAGGTGCAAATTTAAATATTTTCAATTCGTTTCTGCTTTGTATAACTTGTTATTATTGTTATCAATATTTTCCCCTCTTAATTCCCAATTATTATTCATATAAAACTTTTTGATATTACGATAGTGATGATAAAATTTAAATACGTTTTTTTTTGTAGACTATGAATAACTAAGTATAACTATATTTTTGTTTTTATTATTTATCGATCCCACTTTATGTATTTCACTACATTGTTAATTGATATTTAATACGATTTATTTTATATAGGTATTGTAATATTGTTATCAATACAAAGAATATGAACAGTAATTAATTGCATATTAATATTAATAATATGTAATATATACAATATACATACACCATTAAGCTATTTTAATGATTGATTTTAACTTTTAATCCCTTTATACTTAAGAACTTCAATCCACCATATGAATAACATACTACCAATATAGGTATTTAAATAAAACTCACATAACATTTTCTATTGCTTTCTGCATTCGTAACAAGATATTTTTAAGTTTTTAACAGTTATACTACATCTAAAAAAAAAAACTGAATAAAACAATTTATTTTATTGAATAGTCATCAGAAAAATTCTAGTCAGTAAATCGTACCTGTTTAATAACTAATAATAATAATTAATATTAATATATAATAATATTTTAGGTTATGGTTATTTGTATTTGGTTGGCATAAACATTGATTGTAGTGTAAAACAAGAAACATTATGAATTCAAAAGCACAACAATTTATTAAAATGCAAACATAAAAACTATCCTTTTTTTGCAGTTTTTTACGAAACACTTTTTAATCTCAAACGCTATTAAGTCGTCATTACGTAGCCTTAGTATCGTTGACGATTTTATGCGTTTGAAACAGCCCACTTTGTTCATCGTCATATTTACTACTTATTGTCAGATTATGATAAAATATAAAAAAACATTTTTCAAATTAAATGAGAAAAATAAATGGTCCATGTCTTGTTTTTTCCATAGACCTTACACTTCTACTATATTCACAATCGACATATATACGAAACAACCAGATAGCAGAACTGAAAATATTCAAATTTTACTGCTTATCACTGCACCACATTTATACCATTGAATATTATTCAATTATTGCAATTATGTGGGTTAATAGTTGATCTTTATCCAATTATCCACATAATATATACTAATCTATACTAATATTATTAAGAAGTAAAATTATTTGTGATGTATAAACTAATGCTACATAAGTACATAACTGTTTTTAAAAATTCTTTCACGTATACAAAGTTTAAGACTGTACAAGTAACAGAGGAATTAGGTATAATTTTATTTGAAAAAAAATATAGATCTTTGTAAAATCTAACAAATCTATGGTATTTAAGTTTGGTGTTATCCTTACAAAATTAATCCATGTATATGTACAAATAAATGTCCAATGTTAGAATTGATATGCTAAAAATCGAATAAAAATCAAAGTTACAGTTAAAACCTTTTTTTTTAGTTGGTAATGTTGATAAAATGTTTTATTATCTTACCCTGTGACTTATAATATCTGGATAACCGCCATGCTATATGCTGCTTCGTTAACATTTTGTATGATATTGTTATTAAACGTAGTTATAGTGTTATAGTAGTATAGTGATTTGCACAATCACAAAACATTTTTTTATAAATGGAAAACATACGTGAAGTATTTTATAATACATTTAATAATTTAGTATCTAAGAAATGAGCTACTAAAAATGTTGTTATAAATCAATTATAAGCCACAAACCAGTGTTCAGTATAATGTAAAGAAAATTGTATATCAACCACTGATGTACAAATGGATCAAACAATTTATTTAAGGCAATCTTCTGCATCAAATTCATCAACCGGTGGGCAAGAGTATACACAATTGCAAAATAAAGAGCACCACAAACAAGGAGTCTAGGACAAAATCCCGCCAGCAATATTCCGCCGGACGAAATCCCGCCGCCTAAATCGCGTTTGGACAAAATCCCGTCGGACGGCATCCCGCTCGGACGAAATACCGCAAAAAGTTCATTGAATTGTTTTGTATAAATTTGTGAGAATAGTGGCCGGGAAGAGGAGAATGTTCCGTCAGCATACCAATGATCACAAGTTGTGAGGAGTTCTAAATTTTCTTTGGTAGAAAAAATCAGTAATCGTTGAGGATCTTCCTTTCCACTGTCATAGAACATAAACGGTTTTTTCCCCGCTGTCAGTAAGTATTTTTCCGGTATTATTAAGTCTTCTAGGGAAGATGGATTAGAGAGGGAAGTTTCTAAGCATACCCTATATCGCCGTACATTGCGTTTTAAAGAACTGATACTGGGTAATACACTAGAAATTCCAGGTGTAATGTCTTGGCAAACATTTGCGACTACAGTATGAGTTGATAATCCTACATCCATAGATAACTGTTTCAATTTAGAAAAAATTCGATTACCACTAATTTTGGCTGGATCAGGTGGGTGGGAATGCACATTCATAACTTTCGTAATTTCTTCACCATTAGTGTGGACTCTCGCGCGACACATAACATTTTTGCTTTCCACGCATTTCCATATTGTTTTATCATTTTTTGGTGGTTTCTGTAGACTGATTTATTAATTTGATGTTACGAATGTCAGAAGTATACTAATATCATAAATTCGGAGATGAAGTACAATAGATCGTACACGCGCGTCAGTTAATTGCGTATATATATTATATATATATACCTATATGGCTATACCGTATACGGATTTCCTAATTATCGTTCAAGCGATAAGCGATAACGCATTACCAGTTCCGCATATATATTATGATATACTTTTATAAATAACAACAATAACCAATACAGATCAGCAGTAGACAACTTTTGAAACAGTTTAACGAATTACGTTATAATGAATTTACGTACAATACGTTTTTTTGCGGGATTTTACCCGGCGGGATTTCGTTCGGGCGGGATTTTGTCCAGACGTGATTTTGGTGGCGGCATTTCGTCAGGCGGGATTTTGGTTGCGGGATTTTGTCCGAACACCACAAACAAGTGCGGTTGTAGAAATGTTGGCATTTTATGCAGTTCATAATGTCATGACAAACTGTCATGTTCCAATAAGTAGAACAATTTTCGCCGTTTTTTTTAAACTATAATTTTTGTATGGCAAAATAATCATAATTTAAATTAATAATAGAGGTAAAATATTGTTCAATAATAATAATAATAATAATAATAATTAATAAAAGTAAATGTTAATATTTATATCTAAACATATCATATATATTTTGTATTATTGTCTGTAGTACTATACTCAGCTAATGACCTCAGTTTCCGAAGCCTAAAAAAAAAATAAATAAAAAAAAAGTGCTATACTATAATATTATGTGCGAATGCGTAACCTATGTCAATATTAACCAAAAACGTGTTGCGTAGGTATGTCAACGTCGACCAAAATCTTAATGTAAATGTCAACATCCACTAGTACAAGTCTATATTATTTTAATTTTTCAACATTCACCAATTTATTAGGTGTATATTGTCATCCACTAGGTGATTGTCAGCACTCACCAATTGCGGACATTCACAGTAACATATACATATATGAAAGCAAATGTGTCCGATTGCGACAAAACTTTGGGAAGTTGTTGAGAACACTCTCGCGAAAGTTTCTCTTGCATATTACACACTGGGATACCTATAGTAATTTGAATTGGGTTAGTGGGTTACACCAAAATCAATAAACAATACCTATAACTTCGTATTTTATATTAATTGATCATTTTTTTCCGGGTGAAATTAGTTTATAAAACTATATCAAAAACCACAGAATGGCACATTGTATCTAATTCCCCGTAGGTTGGATTAAGTAAAAACAACAAACTTGATATAACTTTGAAACTTAAGAGTTAGAAATCATACACTTGCGTTTGCACCTTTTTGGGTCCACAATCCACCGCAGGTGGATTACCTACCTGATACTGTACTACTTGCATAATCACCAGCGAGTCTCGCGGTCAACGCCCGATGGAATCCAACGTATCCTGGTTGATTTACTGGCTGAGTATTGCTTGACAAGTATTTTGACATTTAAGATAGCCGATGACTATTATCAGGAATTTAAATAACAAATTGAACAAAGTTTTGATCCTATCATAGAGTTGGAATTTTAAAATTGCATTTTTTAAGCATGTTTTATATAAATACATATTAATATGAAAACCTTTTTTTCTTATTTAATTTATCGCAGTTTTTCCTTAGGTCTTCGTGTGTAAAAAGTATACAATTTATAATAATATTTACTCATAAGCATAAAGAATAAAAATATTTTATGTGTTGTATATGCCGATCAATTTTTGGTAAAATTGTGGAGAATACTATATAGCTGAGGTGTATGGTCTGTGAGTGTTGACAAACATCAGTAGCAGTTGAAATTTATATGTAATTTCAGCAAATGTTGAATTTTTTTTTCTTCAAATACCTCACATTTTCCGGTTATTTGTTGACATCCACAATATGTCGTGAATGTAACACTGTTGACATTATAATAAAATCATACAATTACAATTATTTGCTATTAAATATTATAAGATAATTAAATTATAGACACAACATTATTTTAATAGTAAATAAAATATATGGTTTGGAGTTAATAACAACATTACTTGTTAAATATAACAACAGGGTAAACTATCATGAAGTTTACTATTGAAAAACATTTCCCCGTTCTTGCAACAAAATTTAACCAAAATGTTTGCATATTCCCCACTGTTTACATTCAAAGTAATATAATTAAAGTGTTTCTGTGATGCAGTGTAAATCAATTAATGCAATTTATTTTAGTTTATTATTATGTTATCATGATTAAATTAACACCCCTGCGTTGTAAATGGCGACCTTTCACCTAACTGTTACACTACGTGTGTAGGATAACCATAGGCTACTAGAAGTTACATAATGTACCTATCCATTAAACTATTTACTATGACATGCTTGTATATGGCTATACTTTTTTAGATTCAGAGCATTAAAAACATAGGCTTAAGGTTTTCATTTATGAATTTGTGACAACTGTCTAAAGATTTGTCTATGATTGCACTTTAATATTATATCCAAATCTTATAACTATCACTGTAATTTGTGCCGTGATGTATTCACTATTTTTGCCACCATCAAAAACAAGTTCATCAAATGTTTATTACTTGATCAAACAGCAATACGATCCAATCGATATGAGATCGGTAGATGATGGAAAATAATGGTGAACTTTGTCTTTGAGTAGTATTGTATGTCCAATTACACTTTTCTAAGTCTGTTTGTTTCAATTTCACACGTCCGACACTAGTAACTAAATACTTTGGTATAAACTACTGAGTACCCGTATTTTGGGGCAATGGAGTTAACCTGTTACTGTAAAAAATGGATTGATAATATCTGTTATAGTTGTATCATCTATGTATTTTTAATATAGTGTAAAAGCGTGGAAGATCTTAAAACCATGAATAACTATAAAGTATATTATGAAGTATTCGTGACAATATAAAACCTACGAGGCACAACTGGTGTATTTAACGGCAACAATTTGTGCCACGGTACAGCGGTGGTAACCCATGAACCAAAAGTACAAAAAAAGGTTTGCGTGTT
This sequence comes from Myzus persicae, assembly GCF_001856785.1. Taxonomy (NCBI): domain Eukaryota; kingdom Metazoa; phylum Arthropoda; class Insecta; order Hemiptera; family Aphididae; genus Myzus; species Myzus persicae. Next base: position 41,032 of record NW_019104139.1, on the reverse strand, counting down.
CTAAAAACGATTTATATTATCAAAACATTTTACATTGCTATTATATAGTATATTAATATTATTTATACACCTTAAGATTATTTGCTTACAATCCACCTACAAAACTATCTAGTTCTTAATTAGTTTAAATACTGTAGAAACTGTTTGATTTTTATAGACGTCGTGAAATTGTGTGTAGTACATTTGAGGTGAGTTTTAGATTTATTAAATCGTTATAAATTGAAAATAAATTAGTTTTGATGGAATTGTTTATCCGATACCTTTGGAAGTATTGTTGTCATGTGTAGGTTAAAGGTATTAAATGTAAGGTCCCTTCATTTGATGTACTAACTTTCTAGGTATTAAGTAAATATTAAGTGTATAATGGTTATATCTACAAACCTTTTCGTTTTATAAATTATAGTTATTAGTTATAAATTATAACTGATACGAATTAAGAAGTAATGTTTTATTTATAATTCATCATGTAGGTAATTAAAGAATGAGTGTCTCATTTGTGAATTTAATGTGAATAGATGAGAAAATAATTAGTAATGTAAGCCTAACAATTTATCAAGTTGTTCATTTAGAATCAAGTAATTATTTAAGATAATGATAAACCTTTTTTATAGCGTCTAGTGTAGGCCATTAACTGAAAGCTTGAGAAATGAAAATTGTAAATTATATAAATATAAATCTAAAATGTTATAATTAAAATTGTAATACCTTTATTAGCTGTTTCGTAGTTACAAGGTTATACGAACAAATAACCACTTGGCCTATGGCTGTAGTTAAAAAAGCAAATTTACAGTTTTTATAATTTACCCATCATAAATAAAATATGTTTTTTTTATTTATTTAAAATCTTCTATCTGTACAATCTATATAAAAATAAGTATTTGAATTACATACCTACGTCATGATGACGAGAATAAAAGATGTTCATAGGACTCTCAGTATTGCCATACCCTACGTATTCCATTAGAAGATCACTTTAAGCATCCCTGGTGGATTTTCCTGGATTTTTTTATAGAAATATTAAGAATATAAAAAAAAAAATACAATTTGCAGAAAGTATTGTGCTCCGTAGTATTGTTTATACACTTAGATTCTCAACTACGACTGTAATTAGAGTGGTTTTCCTTCGTGGAAAAAGTTTTTTACAAGCAATTTATGGGTATGTGGAGTATTTTTAAGCTCATTAAATGAAATATTTGACCATGTAATGTAAATTCAGTGTAAAGGGATTGGTTCTCGTGATTAGGTTTGACCCTACATTTTTTTAAACCAATATTGTATTGAATTTAATTTAATTTCGAGGTTTTCTGATGCAACTATTGAATCATTGTGAAAAAAAAAATTCTTTATCATTGGCATAGTCAGCTAGTATTGAATAAACGGAAATGGGTCAAACATATGCGTATATAAGTTTATACTATTATAAATCCAAACTTCATTGGAATACTCTGGGTTTATACGGTAGAGTTTAATACGTGGAGTATGGGCTTAAAAATTATTTTATTTAATGACGATCTTAATGCTAAATACTAAGTATTATGATTCTTGAATCCATTGGACATTAAATGATAAAGTTAACAAAGACTTATGAAACTACTTTCAAAAGTAATATTATATACTATGGTATGTTTAAGTATATAATCTTATGTTAGAAATACAATAAAATTGCATTGCATTTGTATGTGGACGAATAAATAGAGATAAGCAATTTTTGTTTGTTGATAATAATTAATTGCTTTTTAATTACTTATGAAAACCTACTTAAAATATAAAGCAAAATTAAAGTCATTTTGAACTTGGATAGAGAAAAGATAACTTTCAGTTTAAAATAATTATGTGATATCAGTTATATGACACATCCTGTGTAGTTGGCGAATGAGTTCATAAGAAAATGTCGAGTTAGTGTATTGAGAATAAATAGATATTTCGGGAGTATAAGAACGAACTCTGAAACTTGTAATATAAATAAGTGTATGAGCATCTATAGAGTTGGAGAGCGTAGACATAAAAACACTTTGAACATAATATTGTAATATATTTTTAAATATGAGAATAATAGTTTTGTGAAAGAATTGGAGTTTTCATTTTAACCGTTGCATAGTGCAAGCATTTATTTTACAACCATTTCGTCGTTAAATAGTCACACAGGAATACCAAATGAGAGCTATACATTCGATTACATAATGGACTAAGAAAAAGTAAAAGACTGTAGAGACTCCAGTTATTTTTCAATAAGGAGATTTAGATGTATTTAGAAAACTAACTTATAATAATTTCATCTAATGGTTAGCCCTATGACATCTACCATAAATAAATTAGGGCGAAAGTTGTGCTTCTGGTGATTATGGATTTACCAGATCTGAATCCATGCTGCTGAAGGATTACAATTAGAATACGCTTTACAAAGTTTTTAACAATAAACCAAATATCATTGATAGATGAAGTAGTATGGAAATTGGTCAGTAGTTAAAAATCGCAGAGGGATCAGCTGATTTCAAAATAGGAGTCACTGAGTATAATATTATATACATTTGGAAAGTGACTCTCTTCAATGGATCGTCTGAATAGAAAATACACAGGAAAAGTGATAGAAAAAGGATGGTTAAAAATTAAACAAGCGGAAATGTCATCAAGGCTGGAAAAGTTAGATTTCACTAAATGTTTGGAGTAGCGTGATATAATATTTTAAAAATATTTTGATTCTTCGTGTTCTTCATGAGCTATGTCAAACAATTAAAATTGTTATTTTAAATATCAATAACAAATAAATAATTGGTCAACAAGTTTTAAAATGTAATACATGGTTTGTCATAAGTTGTTTATATTAGAATTTAAAACAATTTTATTTCAAATCTACAATTACCATTTATGAGTGTTTGAAATTACTATTTTTATAAAACATGATATTCTCGAGGTAAACCGATGTTGTATTATAAGATTATTTTTGTTTTATTCAAAAATTATTAATTATAGAAATTCGAAATATCCCAGTGTCACTAATCTAACCTATTATTTTCTTTATCTAATCCACCGTCTAAATTGTCGAAGATGGTTTAGTTCTAAGATAAATTTTGAAAAAAAACCGATTTATTGTTCAACATACATCGGTATAGTTATGAAATATTTTTATTTTTTATTTATTACATATTACATAATATAATGTATTACACATAAAATTGTATTTTTGTTCGTACAAATAATCTATACTTACCGATTTTCAGGCAACAAGTATCACATGTAATATAGGGGGAAGAGAAGCCTTAATTTTAGTTACGAGAATGTGACCAATTAATGACACTTATATCAATAAATCGGACGGCTAAAGAAAATTAAATCAAAAGATCACTGCAATTTTTTTTTTGAGTCTGCGGTGAGCAGTTCTAAGATGTGAATAGCCATGATCGACGTCATTCATAATTAGTTTATGGTGGGTTTTGTGATTAAATTACAAAATCATTTATTTTCGTTGGAATTATGATTTGGATTTTTCAGATACGAACTTAATACATTACTTTATCATATACCGCTGTCTTGTATTTTATTAAAAACAGAATAAAAAGAAGTGTATTGTTTTATTAATTCTAAAAGAAAAATATATAAAATGCTATATTATTAATGGAAGTCTGTATAACAATATTATGCTTTGTCAACGAGTTTTTAGTTCACTCCAAGTTTTATCTTAATATTTAACGATGTTGAGTTGAGATTATAATTTTACATTATGTCACAATAAAAGGAGAAAAACTGCAAAAAATAACTGCTGTTATGTTTGTTTTATCATATTCATATTATTTTTTTATTGTTATTATTATTTATTATGAGGATGATTAAAGTTGTGTATGGTTTTAATTTGATGTTTAAATTGAATATGAATTTTAAATTATGATTAGACTTGTGTGGTGACAAATAATTAGAATATAACATGACTTTTTATAACTTGACAAAACATTTACTGAAAATAATAAATTAAATCTGATTACTTTAAAATGATTAAAAATTATCAAGGATGGAAAACTGTTTTGTGGGGTTCGTAAAATATCTAGTACGTTATAATGATTGTAATATTTTTTAAAACCACCTTTACCTAGACATAATATTAAATTCTGCTACAAAAATTACGGGGAAAATAAAAACAAAAATTACTTCTAAACTATCTGTACTATCTTCTTTATAGAAATGTGCTATAATACGGCTAAACAGTTCTAAAATATTAATCCAAAATTTTTGTTTGACAATTATTCTGGTTTGTAGTATAGTATTGTAGTTAAGTCTATAATCTGAACTATAGAGCCGTTAATATAGGTTATGCACTATAGTCTATAGAAGATGGATTTCTTGCAAATCAAATCAAATCATATTTTCTAAGTAATGAATTTCCAAATTTACTGTAAATGTTGTTCTAACGGGGTTGGAAATCCATAATTCAATGATGGTTTTCAGGGCCCTTTGAGTCATAATTTTACCTAACCATAGTCAGAGAGCTTAAGCAAAATATAGTCAAAGTAATAATATTATATCATAGTTGATATATTTATTATTAAACATAGGTTATCAAAATTAAGTATTATACAATTGTTTTATGTGATATTGTAAATAAAAATGTTCGTATTATAGTCTTCCGGAGTTATTTAGTAGTTAAGTATTAGTATGCTAGATGTAGTTGGGCCATAATTGTCGAACAGACATGGTGTATCTTTTATATTATATTATTTACATTAGGGTATGTAGGTACATATTATGTCTACATGGATGACTTTGATAATATGTTCAGTAAGCATTATTACTTATTAGATATCATTTAGTATTTCGTGTGATTATGGTTCGTAACGGTGTCACGCATCCGTGACCCGGTGCATGGTTAGGAATATTGTTAAACTTACAGCCGGCCTGTATAGTGTGTATACAAAAATTACATTTTTCGATATTTATTTATTTACCTATCGACTATCGTGCATATTTTCAAATCCCGTGACTTTAAGACAAAAAATGCAGAAGAGAAAAAATTAAATTGAGGATAGCACGTTTTAAAGTAATACATTGCACCACACAATTGTATCATATGTTTGTTTAACTAAATAAACTTTGTTTTACAGGTGAAAAATATATTGATTTTAAGAATAATATATAAACATCTTGTATCATAAAAAAATTTCAAGGCACTGATGGTTTTCTCTTTCTGGCCACGCGAGGCCACATAGACAAAACAATTTCTCAAAGACTCAATTTATTTTCATGTTTTTGAGTACTCGTAGAGTAAAATCACTCATAAAAAAATGTATATAAAATAATATTTTTAAGAGTATGATTTACGGATTTTTTAAATATTTTCTCAAAACGGTTTAATATCTATTTAAATTCACTGCAGTAGTTTTAAACTTTTTAAAATTAATACAAAGTAAAGTAATAATAAAATATAAAATAAATATTTCTAACTCTCATAAACATGATCCTGTATTATTTTTTTTAAAGGTGATTTTTCTTTAAGATTGCACAAAAGTCATAAAACGATTTCACATGAATACGTTTCATCTACAATACTCTTGAGTTTGAGAGAGAAAACAAATGTTTCTCAAACAAAATATCATCCTCTTAAAAGTATCGTTTCTATAATTGTATGATAGCTACAAATTTACATAGTATTTATTTATAAATTTTTTCATAATGAGCAATACCAAGTTTCAATATATATATATATGGAATTCCACTTATTCCATACGTTTGAAGTTAGATTCACAGTAAACAATATTTGCTAATTTACCAGTCATGAAAATCAGAATGTGTTTATGATTTAAGATCTATCAATTTAAAAAGATTGTTCCTAATAAAACATATTTATAGAGTAGAATAAATATCATTAAAAACTGTACGTATCAGTAAATATTGTAAATAATTTATAAACTGCAATCCATTGTATGAAAATATGGCATCTTACAACCTGAAAAAACTGTATGACCATTTTGGTTCAGTCGATTTTAATTTTTAAAACGGTTTGTGAATCATTGACAAGATTTACTTTGTTAAAAACTAAGCAATTTTAGTTTTCTTTTTTCATCTGAAATATGAATGATAAAAACGGGTTTTTATGTTATTATTTTTCATTATAACATAAACAGTTGTTTGAATGTTTGAAAATCACTTCGGTTTAAATGCAGTGAAGTTTTTTAGTAATTAAAATCCAGTCCTAGCCTTTAAAGGTCTAGGCCTTTTAAAACCAAGTCCTACATTTTTTGTCAGGTACAGGTATCATACGCATATGTTATCTGGTTGAATACATTTTATTATAGTATTTATTTATATCTAACCATGTTTACTAAGGTGCATTCAATTTTGCTTATAAAAAATTAAAATACAACTGACTAAATTAGGTACATTTAATACACGTAAAGAATGTATAAAACATGTTTGATGCGGATGTCGTAAATATTTCTTCATAAAAATGATTTTATCACGATTTTAAACTAACATTTTATTCATTAAAGGCAGGTACCATTATATAACATTATATAGTAATATGTGTTTGAATTGAGTTAAGGAGAGTGTTAATTGATCGAAAATAATTATTCATCACGTTCCTAAAATAGTAACATTTTCTAAAGATTATTTATTCGATAAAATATGGTGTTTTCAGAATATATTTATTTTAAAAAGTTCAAATCGATAAATATAGGATACCTATAAGGCTATGATGAAATATAAGATAAGATGTAAAAACAAAATGCAATGTAAAAAATTCACTCAATTTTATATTTTTTATTACATTAGATTATATAAGATAGTAGAAATATTTTAATTTAACATGGTTTAATAATAGTGTTATAAAATTGATGAAATTTATTGTCTTGAAATTCCTCATGAAATATTCATAAAATATTTAATTAACATTAAAAAAAAAAATATTTGTTATATATTTATATCTAAAAGTCATCAACTTGCAAGTGGACATTTTTAAAAGTTGGTTTATTCCATGGGAAAAAGATAGTATGTAACATATTTATATATAATGTATAGAACTTGTTTAACAAATCCATAACATAACACATTTAAGCGTTTTAACTCTTCAGTTACGAACTCATGTTATACCACATTTTAAGACTCCCTTAAAAATATGTGATGGGTTTCAGTAATAAATTATTAATTTAGGTATTTCGGATTGTAATTTATTTCATAATTATTTAAACCTACATTATATTTATAAAATTATAATTTTTTGTATTTTAAATATTTGGCCTTGACTGCATTGGTCATTGGCCGCTGTTAGTGTTTTACGTGTGGGTATTTTATACATTAAAGAATATAGTTATTTTTTATTTTTTATATACATAACATCGAATTAAGTAAGTACAATTACAATCAAAATTTATATATTAAAATAGTGAAAAGTGATATAATCTTACAAATAAGTAATAAGATTATAACAATATAAGTTATATTATTGTATTTATTTATTGTATCAGATTGTTTATTTTAATTACATAAAATTCTAGTTTTTCTGATGTAGTTTATAAATTATAATACAATTAATACCAATATGCCATTTTTTATACTTTTAGAGTTATAAGTCTATAAAATATATTTTATTGCATAAGACTTAATTTGGAAGCATTAGGTAACATATTACAGTGATTTATAGAACTTGGCTATAACTGATAATTCATTCACAATCAATGTTTTCTGTATGCAATTAATTTATTATTTATAGTCTTAGTATAATAATTTAAACACTTTTAAAATATGAAAAATATTTTTCATAATAATTTCGTTGAAATATTTTAAGCAGAGTAAAATTTTGGATTTTGAAATATTTCTAGTAAAATATTTTAAATTCAGAGCCCTAAGTATAAGATTTAATATAAAATATGACGTATACGATTTACTTTGTAGTATGAATATTAAAATATTCCTTTGCCACCAACACAGTTAGGTTTATTTACTCGTCACAAAAACACCGTCATAATGTCAGTTTGCATAGGTATTCTTTTCTTCTTAAAATATGCACGTTGCATTATCTCTACTAAAACTCTTTTATTAATAATATAAACATACTTTATATTATTTTAGTACATTTTGAGCCAGACTTTTACTAGATATTTAAATTGTATTCACACATCTTGTGACATTTTAAATCAATAGATATAAATATAAAATACTGATGCTAATTATTTAATTATCAGTGACCCAAATCTGCATGCATACGCTGTATATACATAACATTTTCAATTTACTAATTGTGAATTAATTATTGGTACTTACTAATTTCGTAATTGTATTGTGTAATCATATAGTTTAACAGACAATGCCTAAATCTACTCGAAAAGACATAAAAAAGAAAAACACTCATACACCAGAGTCAGCTGCCCTAGTCATATTGTACACTCGAAGCAAAAGCCTCAAGGCGCACTCAAACCTTACCTAATCTAACTGAGCCGGACCTGAGGTTAAACACTTCGTGCGGCATAACCTCAACCAGAGATGGTATAGATACTGGTATGTATTCGTGCTTGGAAATCTGTTGTCTTTTTGTAAACAAAAATGTTATAAACGTTTTATTATGAAAATACAATAAAAAAATATAACACCATATTATGGCCAATAATTAAATAATATAATAATAATAATAATAACAATAATAATATAATACTATTATGAACCAATAATATCAGTGGAGTAGCTAAATTGCCTATATAAGACGCCGTGTGATTAAAATTTTTTCATTTGTGCCCAACACTAACAAAGCCATAGATACTTTTTTAAATGTTTTAATTTCTTCAAAATTTTCATCATACTTAGGAAAACCAATGTCAAAATTGAAAAACTATAAACCGTCTATTTATTTACTAGCTTTTTATTGCATAGACAGTACTCTCACAGTCGTTATCACACGGCTGAGGTGATTATTCTAGACGCATTAATTGAGAGTAGCACCTCCAACGGCTGACTCACACCTCATAAAGCATCCTAGTTAACACCTAAATATATTACGTTGCATATCTACCTGTGTCTTAAGCGTTGCAATATAACTAGTTGTCTTATAAAAATCAATTGTAGTAAAAGCTATTTAACGCGCCCTAAAACCATGAAACTACCGAATCAGCTGGCGAAGCAATTGCCTCAATAGCAGTTTTCCCACGAACCAATATTTCATTCATCGAGCTAGCCGTGGTATAGTACAGCGATGAATACAGAATAAAAACCTTAGATGTGAAGCAAAACCAAGGAGCCCGTCTCAAGGACATGATCTGTGTATGTACGATAATCGGAAACTAGTCACCGAATTTCGGTTCACATGGCGTAGTCTCAGGTAGAGAAATATGTCGTAGTTTTTATCAAATCGACTCACATGAGATCCCTCACAAAGACACACTGTCTTCCTCAATTTGAATACTTACAATATAGTAAACGGGTTTCTTGCATTTTAAACTGTTCCAACACTTAAAGTGCTGCAATTCGAAGGACTCCTAAAGTTAATAAAACAAATTATATAATTTAAACACATTTCTTGCTCTGTGGAGTCCTCTTTGAAAATATAATTTAACCAATATTGCTATTACACTTGTTGGTTTATGAATGCTAAACACTACATTTTGAGTTTTAAATAATACTTATGTTATAGTGTGAATGTTTTAACCTAGATTATAATTTTTCGGTTAAGTAACGAAAAATATTGTCAAGCCAAAGACATTTTACGTTTGATATAATATAAGGTGTAAAGTATATTTTATGTCTGTGATCCATCTCAAATCGAATGTCCCCCAATACCGGGGTTTTCATTAATATCATTTTGATGTATTTCACGCTCTTAAATAATGAGTGACTGCAGCCGACGATGGCAGTGTGCTTTGCTGTCACGAACACAGCCACTGTATTACGTGCATACTAGTTATTATTCGCTTTGTTGACTACAATACCCGGAACAACGATGAAAGTTTGCAGTTTATTTTTAATTTGTTGTATTTTTTTTTTTTTTTTATATTTGCTTTTTCCTTTAGAAAATAAATTTTTACTGTAAAATAACTGGAGGTTATTTTTTCAAAGAAATTTTTAGGAAAAAAAACCATAAACATAAATGTTTTGTCACAATAACCAATGTAGTTACCTGCAAATGAGTGGTCAAAGTGTTTTATAACGTTTTCGAAGTACTTACAATATTTTCTCTGAGCCATTATTATTGTTGTTTCACTTTTTTTTTCTTTTTAGTTAACTGAATGACTGGGGCACTTTTATTCTCTCTTATTTCAATGGAACTTTTTGTAAATAGTTTACCCAGTAATAAATTACATTGAATATTTTTGTGTTCCACTACATTTTATTATTATGTGTGTAATGTACACAACAGCTATGTAGGTATGTAATAAGTATATATAAATAATACTATTATGTTCTAAATGCACTTAACTTATTGTAACTGCTGCTGTGTTCAATATGATATTATCGTGATTGCACAGACGCCGTAATGGGGGTCGGGTTTGATGATCTGTATTTCTACGACATTTGTAATATAATTCAATTTGCATCGGTTTAATGTGTTGTGTTATACGATTACTATGTCCACTGGTCAGTTAATTATATGCAGATATGTGACCAATCTCACACAATTTACTGTTGTAATTAAGTGCAGGTAGCTTGAACACAGTTTATGTACGTTGCTAAATTAGTTTCCGTGCATTTTATTAATGATAATTATTGGTAATCTGATAGTAATTATAATACGCTATTGGTTTAACATCTCTAATGATCAAAGTGAAGATTTAACCTATATAATACTGTAATTGTGTGAATTTGACTTAAGTTATTCAATTATATAGGTATACTTTTACGATGCTCTGAATGCCAAGTCACACAAGATTACTATGAAACCAGTTACCCTAAAGTTTTTTCAAATCCAGACTCTAATAATTGCTTACCTCAATGTGAGAAGAATTTTTAGTACATTTAAAACAGTGAGAATATCTTATTGGTGTAACATAACATTATTAAAGCAGTACAAAACTAAATTAACTTAATATTTTGCAATAATCTTTTATATGAAACAAAGTTATTTTAATTGAACCGTGCATAACACAAGGACGGCTAGACTATGCGGTTTCATTTAAACTGAATAGGACACCACGGAGCAACGTTTAGGCATATATTTTGTCTGATAAAGTTGTGGAGGCGAGAGGATGATAATATTAATAAAAAAAAATTCAAAACTCCAGGAAAGAAATAAACTAAATAATAATATATTTTATCTTATTGTAGATGTGTGTTCCTTATGTATGTATACACGACAAGTAGTCAAATTAGTTCGTTGATTACACACTTTAAGGGTGTTATCTCATACCAAATTTGATATATTTGGTACTTTTGAAAGTTTGAAAGAAAATTTTTAAGTACGTTTCAAAAGCATCGGGAAAAAGAAAATAATAGAAGGCAAAAGGTAAATAATAACACGAAACCAGTTTTTAACAAAAATGTCGACATTTTTTGTGGCACCCAAAAACGAATAACTATAGATATTTGATATTTTTACAAAATTAGAATTTTCTGTATAATATAATATAATATTCAATTTTAAAAACATTAGGTTTTTTTCTTTAAATATCGTTGAAATCAGTTTTGCCTGAAAAAAAGGGTAAACAATTTACTTTGATTTTTCTTATACATTTTTATACACATTTTTCAAAATATCGAAAATACATTAGAAAAAACATTTATTAATAAGTGTTTAAGTTTGAAAATCATCAAGATCTCCATAATTTGCAATTTTTTTTTTGTAGTTCAACAATTCAACATTCATAACAAATAGTTATTATATATTTAAGATTTTAGAACTCAATACAAGATTCTTTAAATGTTCTTAAAAAATACAAATGATACAAAGGCACAATTTTTCTTTATAAACATTTGAAGTTCAAATGTTGTCAAAATCACCAAAATTTGCACAACATTTTGTAGTTAAATATATATATATATATAAAACAAGAGTATTATTTATTTATATTATTATTTTATCATAGAATTGACTTCAAATTTAACATTTCAAACTATGAATACTCAGTTTGATAGAACAATTTTAATTTAAAATAACTTTTAACTAAACTATATTTCTTCACAATTTGGCTTTTTGTTGTAATGCAAACAGTTTAATTTTGTACTTGATTACTGGACTTACATTTTATAGTTAAATTACTTTTCTTTATCCAATAAGTATTATTACAGTGAAATATCTAAATCTTAGTTAGCTAGTTATAATTAGCAAGATGTAATCAATATACTTACCTACATACTATTTCAATTGATGCCCATACTATAATTTTCAAATTTTACTTTCGTTTTAGTAATTGCATCCTTAATGTCAAAGCGCAATCGTATAAAATTAGAAAATAATAATTTAGATTTATTTTTTGATTGCTCCTTCGTTGCTATTAAAGACAGTTACAGCTATGTAGCTAACATTAGGGTCCATCTGCTAATAATAACTATCTTCCAGAGTTAAACATATTAGATAATAATTATCTATTTAAAGTTAAATTATATTTAGAAACTTTCACTTGTTATCGTTTTACAGATGATGGCATTGAGGTTTACAATAATTACTAATGCAATTACATAAACTGTTTTGTTTTAACCATTTACAATTTTATATTTTCAATTGAGTTTTCGTATTTGTTTTTAAAACTCTTACACAATTTTAAAGTGTTCAACTGTCTTGTTTTTAAATGATTAATCAATTGGTTTTTTTTTAATTAAACACTATTAAATGCACCTACAATAAACTTATACTTAATACATTTTCCAATTACATAGTTATTATGCTTTACTGCGTTAATGATATAACTTTAATCATCTAGTTACTAATCTTTGATACAGTTTCTGAGCAAATCACAGTTACTCCATTTCTGTATATATTTCTGAAAAATGTCTAAAATATACTTTTTGGTTTAATATTACCAAAGAACGCTAATCGTGTTATATTGTTATAACTAAATAATAAATTTAAAGTAAAATAAATCTGAAATAAAATTTTTAGTATAGCCATTATTTGCATACTATAATTATGTATGAAATTAATTTTATCGTTGTGTGTTATGTTACATTGTGTAAAAAGGGTGTATAATAACTAAATTAATAAATGCAAGGTTACAATTATTATTTATAAAATTATACTTTACACTGATTACAATGAATTAACTCTTCCATGAATAGTTTTATGTATGTAGTAGAGCAGTCATTATTAAGTAGAACTATACAATTTTGGCAATTAAATCTATAAGGTACAATTTATAAAATAACTGTTTTAAAAATAAAAAAATGTAATGGGTAAACGATTCAGTATTGCGTGTATTTTAATTTAAACATTTTTTGGAATTATAATAAACACGTTATTAGTAAATTAAATAAACTTTTGTATACCTATGCATATCAAATATTTTAATTATATTATCCATTCTGCTTTTTGGACAACATCATCAATTTTATTTTACAACATTGGATAAAATATAGTAAATAATAAATACAAAGAACAACAAATTAAAAAACAATTTTATATTGTTCAGACAATAATCTAAACATACTCAAATTTAAAAATGTATGTTTAATATATTTGTCTGAGTTAATGCAATTTTAAAGTACTTAAAAAAAAAGATTCTGGATCTCAGAATCGAGTACAATATTCTAAGTAAATAGTAGTAATGTATACAACCTCCCCAAAATTTACATAAATTACGTGTAAAAGAGACTCGAGAAATCCTCCCAAGAAGAAGTAGTCCCTGGACTTTAATCACTGCAGCCTCGGAGGAATAAAAGTACAGTTTTATAATCAAAACATCAGCATCCCAGAGAGATAGCTAAACACTATTTTATAGACATTAATTTTATTTTATGGTACCCAGAAAGATTCCGCTCCATTCTCCAAAGTCATTCTAAATGTTCACAAAAAACTTTCTGTGATTACCTACTCAAATTAATAATAATAATAATGCATAATATCACGACGATGCAATATTCTTTAGCTACTGCAATGACAATATTGTCAGGCTGGCCATTACTGTATTATTTTATTACTTATTTTTCTCGAAATACTCCGCCACTGAAACAATCACAATAATTTATAATGGTGATGATGATTTTGTTATTATTGTTATTGTTATAACTTCGCACAACCCAGTTATGCACGCTCCACCGACGAATACACTGTAAGAGTGATCTTGTGGGGATTAGATGTGTTTATATATTGTATACTCGTACAACTGTGTGGCCTAGTTATTATGATGCGATGAACCAAGGCGTTTATCTTCGCAGCAGCTCGAGCATGTGAGGGTGAAAGAAAAGTTTAATTTCGATTCTTCTACTGCCGGTTCTTTTATGTTCTCTGCGACTCCACTCTCGTTTTAAAAATTGTTTTTTTCTCCTATTTCATAATATAACCGGACAATAATGACCACAAAACGACGATCAAAGAGCGTACACATAAGTTATAATAATAATAACAATAATAATAATAATAATATCGTATAAAGTGGTTGTAAAACGCTGGGGTCATGCATATAATGATAATAAAAAAAAATGTTGTAAAGAGGACTGCAGACTACAAAAATAATATGACGTATAACGATGTTGGCGATTAAAAATCAACTGCGCCTGCACGTGACGGTACGACCACGACGTTGTTCGTTCGAGACGAATTCCATGGCAATATGTGTAAATATAATATTATTCTAGTGACTTAATATTATATTATGCACTTGAAAATCATTATATTCTATATTTCTAAGGCGCACTATATTAGTATAATCTGCAGAGAGCACAAATTCACAATATACAAGTATAGAAAACACGACATTTTTTCGTTCACCAAGTGATATTATACTCCAACCTCTAACTTCTATATTATTATTAAGCGTCAGTGAACGGTTAATTTAAGCAGTTGAAATATCCACATCTTACATGTCAGGGTGGTCCAACCATTTATGGTTTGTGGGCTATTCATACATTAGTACAAGCTACAAAGTGATTTTTTAAGCATGATCACTCTATTTTTATGCTTTAATTGTGCATACATTCAAACTCTGATTTTTGGAATTATTTTAACTACACTAAATACCATATTTTCAAATTCTTGAGATTTTTTATGTGAAGCATCTAATGCGCCTTTAAAATAAAAAAATAATTTCCGATATGTTTCACATCTTTCAGTCGTCATCTGAGGACTGCATGCGGTTCTTGGGAAACGGGTTTGAGTGTTTGACCTTGATATAAGTTAAAGGTCGTGACTTAGACACATATACAGCGGGACTTTCATACAATAAAATATCATAATTTGGAACAACATAATATATACCTATTACCCATATAGAGATATCGTTTAATAGAATAACCTATTATTATTATTTCGTTTAATATTAATAGTATATGCACAGGTAATGTATTTTTAAACTTATTTTATTTACTTTTGACCTGCAATATAAACCTATTTTAAATCAAAATAATCTATTAGTTTCGGTTGCTCATTGTTTTTATAAATTGTAATTATTTCATAGTAAGTTTCTACTTCAGTAAATTGCATAAAAATGTTGTCGGAAATATTTACTTGTTGTCTTTATCCGTTTCTTACTATGTGTACAAAAAGCATTTATTATATCTTCTTAATATTTGATAGTGATTGTACAAGATTGGTTTGCTGTTGAATAATTTATTCATTATATTATAGAAACATCAGATTCATTTTAAGGAGATGGACTTACAATAAAGGTTATGGTTTTCCGAAATTTTTTTATAAAACAGAACATTTTGTTAAGTTAGAGTTCATTAGATACAAATAGAACTCTGAATTATAACTGTATTTTAAACCTAAAAGAGAGCGATGAAATTATAGGGTTTAAGCTTTAAAATAATAAATTGATCTAAATATTTTGAACATAAATAGAAAAGTGTAATTGAAAGATATATTTCATATCATTAAAATATTATGATCGTTTGAAGGACGTATTTGACACTAGATATAACATTATTTTTGATGCGATTTATTCTAGTCATTATTAATATTAATTATAAACTATTCATTTTAAAAATGCCTACCCAACTGTATCACTCTGCACTCATTATAATAAAAAAAAAAAAACTAAAATTCATAAAATAGAAATAGATTTATTTTCTAACTCATAAACACTCACTTAACTACAATTGTAATAATATTATTATTTATTATACAATGAATACTATAATATTCCTAAACTAGCCTATCAAATGCATATAACTAAACATTATTGTTACCATTATATAAATAGCTAAATTCAAAACATCTAATTAAGTCCTTAAACACAAAATAAGAAAAAAATATCACAAGCCACAGACTGTAGAAATCCACGTGACACATTAACAGTTAATAAAAATTATATAATAAAGTGACTAATATAATATTTCTTTCTATTTCCACAGTCTAAAAAACAAAACTTTAAAAAACCACTTAAAAGCTAATTATCAGAAAAATTTTTTTTTTAAATTTGAAAATTCTCATTTTGTCGAGTTCTTAATTTTTAATAAGGATAAACACTTAAATTGAATAAACACACATTTTTTAGATCATTGAAAAGGATGCTACTATTCATAATATATTACATTGCAATTATTATTTGAATTAGAGCTACTGACTTCGCAATTAATTAATATTAGTTTTTACCGTTTTTAGCCATTTAAAGTTTATGATATTTTAATAAAACAAGTTTTAACCTCGATATATCGGTGTAGATAACAATTTTACGTTTTTCAAAAAGGTCCAGCATTTAATACAAGGAAGGTCCAAAAATTGTTGTTTTTATTGTAATTTATTAAGATCGAAGATACGCAAGGTTAATTTTCTTAAAAAAAAAAGATATGCAATGATTTAAATCTCTAAACTCTTAACTCTCTAATCTCTAGACTCAAATTTAATAGTTATCTATAACTACTGCGTGTCTACGTGACATACCATCAGGCCCCATATTCATGGTGAAATACAATCGATACATACTATACAGTCGAGTGAGTTTCCGACATTTATATTAAGCTATTTATACCACAAACCTATTTTTAATACACCAATCTACCGAGTGTCTATATTCGCTTATATCTTAATAACAGTTATTGTAAAATTATACAAAATAATTTTATAAATGTTATTAATTGCATAATTAACTGGAGAGATCTAACAATCTTAAACCTCTAATATTTAAGCTAAAAATAGTTTACGTATTACTATTAGAATACTAAATTACTATTATCTATATAAATAAAAACAAAATAGAAATAGAAATATTAGTTGGTAGACTGATGAAATAATTCATTGCAGAATTCAAATTTTACCCATCCATTACAGAGACCTACTCAATGACAAGATACATAACATCTACCATAGACGGAGCGATTTTCAAGGTTTTCCATTTCTTTTCACACCCCGAAATACCAACTACATCCAATTTTCTACTAGCTAGAGACAAACGAAAAGTCTTCAACTAAACCCATCGCAAACAAAAAAAAAAAAAACTTAGTCTTAAAACTATAACATTAATAGTTATGCTCAAAATCTAAAAGTATTTAAGATCTATGTTATGTTTTGAATATTTCTTGCATGAGTCAGGAATGATAGAAACGATATAGCACTACTACGACAATGTCTTGAAACTGTGTGAATACAAAAATAATGTCCCCGTGGAAAATAACGTGAAATACCAACATACCAGTTTTTCATTTATTTTGATTTCCACGAAAACTGATAACAGTTTGTTTGATTTGATTTAATTAAATTTAGCAATTTTAATGGACAATTATAATATAAACAATCATTATTCTACGCTCAGATTGTTAATTATATCTCAGAACAATATATTATATTCAATATTAATATGACTCATAGGTATGTACAAAGTAAATCAATATACTTTGTATTGGCATATTAATCATGTTCTATTAACCGTTGTGAACCAAACATTTCTAGGCTCTTTTGGCGTATCCTCACTTTGTCATGACCACCCACGCCTGATTTTAACGGTACTATAAAGCTTATCTGCCCGGAAATACTATAATAATACTATTTTTAAAACCCAGAATAAATCAACAAAGCGTGCAATGAAAACACAGTCCTGTGTATACGTCTTTAGATACGAACTGCAGTGATATTATTGTTGTTGTTTCTGCTGCTCCTGTTGTTGTTGTTTTCGTTGTTATTAGAACTACTATTTCGTGCACTGACATACTATGAAGTGACTTTATTAAGTGTCACATCTTCGTTGCCAATTCAATGGACAAACGGAAATAAAACGGGTTGAAGTGACGACAGAATCAAAAGAAAACAATATGGGGCGTTTCGAGAAAAAAGATAATATTTGACGTCATGTAGCGTGGTACGTAGTACGCGCTCTGTGCATTCAATGAAATAATAAGTAGAAATCGAAACGACCAAATATTTTAGGAAAACTATCACAAAACCAATACGAAAACAAAGAGAACAATGACAAATATGATAACAGTTATAAATAATATATATTTTGTGTAAAAAATAGTATTTGAGGTGAAACTCAGAATGTTCATCAATTTTTACAAAAAAACAATGCTGTGACTGTAGAAATTCAGCAAATGGATAATAATTAAACTGTTAAACGGCAACGGTAGTAAGTTATGTAAATAAATGTTTAAAAAATGCATGTATATAACTGCTTGATACGTTTAACAAAAGAGTATTTAAAAACAATATAATTATATATTATGTTACCTAATAATTTTAAAAAATAATTATTTTAGCTTTTAAATAAAAATTAATGTTAGTCATTAATCTAAAAGTTAAAAAAATGTGATTTATGTTTTATTTAATTAATACTAAAATATACTGCAAATGTATTTAAAATTCTGTAAACGAATACGATTAAAGTACCTACAGATATAACGGAATAAACGGTGTATTTAATTAATGAATTACAAATCTAAATAATAATTAGTTTTCCTTACATATTGCAGTCATATTTATTAGACGTATAAATTATAATAATTCACTTAACAAATATCATTGTGTAATAGAAAGAGTTTCAACTTAAGTAGACAATGTTACACAATTAAACTAAAGAATCTTAAAAAAAAATTAGATAATAATAATTAGATAATATAGAAACAGATGGCGCCAGTCCTATTCAAAATGTTATTAAATAATAATCACTTTTACCCATTACAACCGGCCGCCGGGAAATTTAGTTCATTAGTATTATAGTCACCACCTACAAAATGCATGTCAGCCACTACAACACCTACATACTCCCAAAATGTTGAGATTTTAAAGTCTTTTAAAAAAAATTTCATATATATGGCATGATTTGAAAAGAGTCGTATATTCCTTTTGATAAAAATACATCTGTCCACTCCTGATTTCTACAAAAAATTATGTCTCATGTGTATCTGTCATTAAGCTGGTAAAAATCTATAAGTACACATTTTAATTGTAAAGCGTTCATTATATGTTTTACTATACAAAATGTTGTGCATATAAATACTACATCGATATATTAACAATATTTTGAAAAAAACCAAAATATAGAGACAAAATATAATATTATTTTATTCGTGTTGTATTTCTGTATTATGAGTAATCATTATTTAGACAAATATGTAAAATTACACTTTCTCCTTCCAATATTCATAGCTAGTAGCTACATATTAAATAATTTAGCTATACAAAAACATGTACTGACAAATTCTAAAAGCAATTTGTTATTTGTTGTAGTTTAAAGCTTAAACGATATATTTATAATTTATATTAATATAGTTTTTGTTCCTACAGTTGTAAAAGAATTCAGTATATTTTTAAAATGATGAAATTTTAGTAAACCGATATTGTACTTAAATTGTGTTTTTTTACTTGTTTTCATTTTAAAAAAAGTGGAATAATGGTTATGAATATTATGTTTAGATTTTTTTTCGATTCTAGTAAATTGTATTTTTCATTATACTCATAAATCTTATTTAGAGGATATTAAAAATAAATAAATTAGGAATTTATTATATTTTGTTTTTATACAACAATTTTAAATACACCAATAAATTAAGTAGTACTGCCGTATTGCATACATTATGGTTTGATTGAAACTTGATGTACCTTCTCTCGTCGACAAATGTACGTTATATCATTTCAAAAGTTAATTTTGAGTCACTGAAAATATAACAATATTTTTCTAGGTATTATAATATTATGTCGTACTTAATTTCACTGAAAAAAAATAATGAAAATAATATGTTAAGTATATACAATGTTTCAAATTTAATTTTATAACAGCAAAGAGGAGTTCATACATCGTACCGAGAAAAAGATAAACTCTATCACAGTCGATTATGTTATAATGTATAACAATAATATGTTATTACATATTGCATTATTACTAGGTACTAAAAAATAATGAAAATAGCATGAAACAAAAAAAAATCATATTTATTGTTCTAGGAAGGCCTTCAAAAATACAGACTGATGAAAAAACATTATTCTGAAATGTCCCACAGATATATATTGTACATAAAGCGTTAACCAAAAAATATTTTAATCTCATATAAAATGTAATGTAATAGCAGTGGTGTAGTTAAGATAGCGCTAACTGTATATCATTTGTTTTGATCATAACAGTTTGTTGCAATACTGTTCAACTGATTTGTAGACGAATACAGTTATTTTATTTTTTAATTTAAAACATGAGTTTTTTATTACTACGATCAAAGTTTTATTTGTTCCACTGTATATTTTAAACAAGACGGGATTTAGACTGCTGGGTCCCAGATAAACCATGTTGGTGTTCACTTCCCATATTAAGAAGTAATAGTTAAATTCTAAAATGTGCTATTATATTTGAATTTAAAATGTCTAAACGAAAAAATCTTAAGATTACCCGTTTACAAGATTTTTAATATTTTTTTAGATTTTAATTGTAGTATCGAAATACCTAATATATTATTTAGATAAATGTATTCAACAACAGAAAACTGTTAACTGTTAAAATAGAATATAAGTAGAAAAAAGTACATAATTTTTAGTTTATAAAATTGCCTATATTATATTGATAATCAATAGTAATATTTATGTCTAGTATATTATTCTTAGGTAAGTTACATAAACTAGGATATGTGTAGTAAGATTATTTTAATTATCTTAAATTAATCAAACTATTATAGAATTAAAAATGCATTATAAATGCCCAATGTCAAATACAAATAATAAATAACAAATAATACTAAAAATGTATGTACAACTTTTATGTGATATCCATATCGTTTTATCAACGCAATCAATTCGAGTGCTGAATTAACCACAAACAATCTCAAAAATATTATAATTCTTTAGAAAAAAGTATCAAGTTTTTTCTCAACCAGCGGGTTTTGAAACAGTGACCATCATGTTCACTAACCTAGCAATTATTATGTTATCCGACTTACAATCCTACCAGTTAAACATTAGAATACCTACCTATCTTGGTTACCGTATTTATACCACAATATAGGTACCATTACCTATTTAAACAAGTCGTTTTGGGTAATGTACTGTATTTTATTATTGCAAGTTTTAAAAATCTTGTGAACAGGGACCCAACGTTTGATGTGGGGGATGGCTGGTTCTATCAAGTATGTAGGATTATTTTTCGGGTTACCAAAAACCGTTATCCTTTTCCAAACTAGATGTAGACATGACTGATTAGTGATTATCATGATAATATGTATATTATCTAGACGTAAAAAGGATCATTAGAATATATCCCCTCCCCCCCCCAATAAGGAATAATACGTTTTTTAACAGATGTATCAGGACCAAGTACATCACTGCATAGGACCTAAAGACATTTACGATTTCAAAAGCTGAAGGTTATGAGGAGGTTGATTCGTTTTATAAACGGTGTACGATATTATTATTTTGAGAAGCCTCTGAATTAAAATGTCTCCTCTGAGAGGAATTAGAAAAGTGACCACAGAAATATATATATATATATATGATTGAATGTTTTTCCATGCAACGGAGAAAATATGAAAATATGCTTTTTAATTATTTATTCTACAAAGTAGGTTAATTAGGTAAAAATTGGAGTACTAAACGATTCAACACGCCTACGCTAATATAATTTTATAAAGTTCTGAGTCTTTTGTATTTTTTTAAATAAAAATGTTGAAGTTAGATTATTATGATATTTTGTAATATTACATTTATGGAATTAACAAATAACAAAAAAAAAAAAAAATAATGAAAATTCATTGATTTAACCTCCGGTGTAGAAATAAATATATAAATAATTTTTACAATATTTATTTATTATTTAGGCTCCAACTTCATAGTTATCAGCTGGTTTTTTCTGTACAGATATTGGATCACGTATACATGGGGCGATGATTCGTCACTAACACCCTGATGGTCACCCATCTAGGAACTAGCGACTCCGGCCCAAGGCTTAACATCAGAACACATAAACGCCATTGATACAAGTTTGAAATTACAAAAACAACAAAACAAATATTATTTTTAAATAGATAAAATTTCTAGAGAGTGCCAAGAAACACAAACCTCTAATATTTTAACTATTATGGTAAATATAGTTCACTTATAAAGGTACTTGTATCCTATGCAATTTTTGTCAACAGGTCCAATTTTCTTAAAATACTTGATATTCAAACACACTATGCAGAATGCACATCTGCTCAATTGATTTGACTGTCTTATATTTATAGTCATATTTAACTTTAACTTAAGGCCGACCAAGTTCAATGTTAATGTATTGGTAAATAAGAAATAGTTACAAGTTACAGTAAATAAACATTACAATATTTAATCAATTTAAATTATTGCATCTCGTAAAGGTCACCAAACGAGTCATACTCTAAATTATTTTTAAATTTGACAACACACCCGGTACTATAAAAATACATTTTTTTCGTTACACCGATAATATTATTGTTTCATTTATAGTATTTAAATCATTGAAGATATTATGATTATTTTACATCCTGACTTTTTCTTTCTTTTTTTAAAGATACTATCCTAACTTATAATTTGTATGATATCTTCATCTATGGACATATTTACAGGGTATCATATACTATGGGGCTTGTATGAATTTGGTCATATTATCATACAATAGTTTTAAAAAAAAACTGTCTGCAAATAATATACAAATTGTATTACATGATACAATCGCAAACCCAATTAATATTAACATGCAATATAACGTTTTAGTAATAACAACAGTGTAGTAAGTATGGCGTTAGTTTTTCTAATACTATGTATAAATTGTGTTTGTAAAACTAATTTATGATTGCATTATTATATGAAGGTAGGTACACTTTAATACATAACATTATTATAACCTACATAACTATATTATGTATCGCATGGGTCTTGTTACACTATAATATACTAATCCCTTTGTTTTTACTCACTTGTACATTACAGCCCAACTAACACATGCATGTTCATAAAATAATGATATTATATCCATTAAGCCTTTAAGTTATGTTAACTACTTATCGTGTTAAAAAAGTTTTGTTTGATCTTTAAATATTCTATCAATATGAATAAGTAGTCTAAAAACATCAAAATGAACACTTTTAAATTATGTCTTTGAAAACCTACCGTATCAATCTCCATACTAATCAAAAAGTAATATTTATATAGTATCACGAGTGTCATAATAACGAATTATTTAAATTAAATGTGCAATTAATATTCAAATGATAATTGATAGGTTTGTACAAATCAAAATAGAACTATTTCACTATTTTAGTGGTATTCATCATCTGGTATCTGGAATTCATTCAAACAATATTCATCAAACAATTGCAATTTATATTGAACTTAGATTATTTATATATATATATATATATATATATATATATATATATTATATATAGTATTTATATCGCATATACATCTGTACACTATACTTCAAAGCATATTTATTTACAAACACTTGAATATATACGATATATTATGCATAAAGAGTTATATGTATTGACACGTCATAAGGGTAGTTAAAATGTTTACAGTAGTGATAATTTATTAATTTATTATATTAAGAAAAACTTTTTACACACACACATAACCCGTGGGACTTCAAGCTCACTCCTTGGAAGTTCAGTCATCGCATTAGATGAATCTTATTGAATGAGCGTTTGTATTTTGTTACTTTGATGTAAGCAAATTAGATAACGCATAGGTACGTACAAGAACGCATTTGCGATTTCCTTCTTCCACTCATACACATTATCCTAACAAGTTTACAACTTTATCAACATGCGTTTGTTAGTATGTATAGGCTATATAATGTAATATATAAGTAAACCAGCACCGTGACGTGAAATTCTGCAAGCAGTTTAATAATAACGTGACAGACGATGAAGAGTTTCAATCAAATCCTTTTGTGAAGCACAAGACATACAAATTGTATCCGCTCTCACGAATCGTATAGGTTTAGGTACACACGACATACGTAAAATATTATTATCGTTACAGTATTACCATATATTTAAATATAAATCATATTCGTTATATAATATTATAATCAGTGTCTGCGGTAAATGGCCCATATAATATATTATCATTACATCGTAAATTATGTGCAATCATTTATTTGTGACCTCTAACTTAGAATTTCTAACATAAGAAAACAAAAATTAAAATTTTTAAACCAGATGACGAGGTTGTATGTAGTTATAATATCATTATTAAAATGGCAAATGGTTATTATCATAATTGATCAAGTGTTTCCAGTCAATAAGTTTTGAAATTTTCTTCACGAAGTATTGTCTGTATTGACTATCTGTTGTCCTGACTGTGCCAATTGTATTGTGTGGGAAAAAAATAAAATAAAAAGATCGATCGGAATTATCAAGCAGACCGAGAGTGATGAACAGAGAACAAGATCGTTTCACATAGACATACTTGGGCGAGAATTAAAGGACTTATGCCAATTTTATTCTCAAATGCCAATCGACGTTCAGTTATATGTTTAAGTTATTTATTTTCTAGCTAATTATCAGTACTTATTAAATATTCAACCAGAAGGCTCTTGTAATGTCTAAACTTATGATTGGAAATAGAATCATAAAGCAATATTGTATAATAATAATTATGTAAGCTGTAGCTGTTACTATGTCTGTTGATTGAAAAATATTTTATTCACATGTTGTGACAGAAACGTCGAGACGTGCGTGAAGTTGGCCCCCCCACCATGACCGATTTTTTTGAAAATTGTGTACTCATTTTGCAAATAATTTGCAAATCATTTCCCTGCCCGCTATAAGCGAAATAAGACAGGGGGGCCAACTTCACGCAGCCCCCCCTTGTGAGCTACAGATTTCAAAATGACACCAACATTTTGCAAATAATTTGCAAATATTTGCAAATTGGTTTTCAGAATTTGCAAATCATTTCCCTGCCCGCTATAAGCAAAATAAGACAAGGGGGGCCAACTTCACGCAGCCCCCCTCATTTTGAGCTACGCGTTTCAAAATGACACCAACATTTTGCAAATAATTTGCAAATATTTGCAAATTGGTTTTCAGAATTTGCAAATCATTTCCCTGCCCGCTATAAGCAAAATAAGACAGGGGGCAACTTCATGCAGCCCTCCCCCCCCAGATTCTATAATGCCAGCAACATTTTGCTTATGTCACTAACTTAATTACAATTTTAATTCCAAACTCGTACCAGTCATTAGCGTTAATAGGTCCAAGAGTGGATCCAGCATGTATTTATGATTGGGGCACTTCATAGGAAAAATTTTATAATATAAATATAGCCCCCACCTAAAAAAAAAAAATGTAAAATGCATAAAAAATATTTTCCAACGGGGGTGGCACTTGCCACCAGTGCCCCCCCCCCCCTGGATCCACCCTTGAATAGGTGTAGTATGATTTATTATGTAATATAGAATTAAATAATACTATTGATACTTATAAATGTTTTTCATAACCTATAAGTACCTATAAGTTTAATTAAGCATAAATATATTATAGTGTTTTTTTCATATCCTAATTTGAATACTGAACAGTATAATATACGCATACTATAATTAAGTAGGTATGACATTTTGTTTATGACATATTTTTGTCGGTTACATCAAAATGAAAGAACCACACACTTTATAACTTATATGTTTTCTTGTAGAATTATAAGGAAATAAGAGATCACATTAATTAATTAAATATTTTTATTTTATTTTACTGAGTAGGTATTTTAAATAAGTAAATATTATGCTTTTCAAATCTCCGAATTTTATTCGTTTAAGATTTACTTTATTAATGTTTAATTATTTCAGTTAGATATCGTTGTTCATAGTCTTCGTTATTTAGAAATTCAGGTACATAACCACGTAACCACCTCAAACAGAAACAGTGTTCTAATCCTTTTTAGAATTATCTAATTTTTATGTTGGATCTTGGAGTCATGCCACCAATAGAATTAAATGAGTTAAATTAAAATTTAAAAAAAAAAAGTGTCATAGATATAATTATTGATGAATGTTACTTTTTTACATAAAAAGGCATTTAAAATATTCGATTTTTTTTGATTTTTTTTTTTTTTAATGATGATAAAAAAAAATTCGCTGAGACAAAATTCTTAAAAATGACATAAGCAAAATGTTGCTGGCATTATAGAATCTGGGGGGGAGGGCTGCATGAAGTTGCCCCCTGTCTTATTTTGCTTATAGCGGGCAGGGTAATGATTTGCAAATTCTGAAAACCAATTTGCAAATATTTGCAAATTATTTGCAAAATGAGTACATAATTTTCAAAAAAATAGGTCATGGTGGGGGGGCCAACTTCACGCACGTACGATCGAGCTCTAAGTGTGCATTAGTGCATATTTTGTACATTAGCGTACATAAAACATAAATGTTTAGAAGTGGTAATGTCTAAGCTATATTTGCTATACATGGTTGGTATAAATTATTATACTAAAAATGTCAACAATATAGATGGTACATTATAAAAATATAACTTCCTCATTATTATTATTATTATTATTATTATTATTATTATTATTATTCATATTTGTTTACATTGCTATGTAGATCGCAGTATAATTAAATATATTTTTCGTAGGTAATTCTAAATATAAGTTCAAGAAATTAAAACATTAAATAGAACGTGGAAATTATAATACAAAATGTTGATAATAATCAATAAAACATAAATTCATAATAAATTGGAAACATAATGGGTGTACTAAGATCGGTAAAAGATTAATTCAGCTAATTTTTAAAATCGTACTTGCCAAATTATGTTTTCTGTCCGAAAGCAAAATTTTGATTTAAAATTGCATCAGTATTATAATATTCTGTTGTCAAAATATTTGAAATTCTCAAAATGTACAATAAAACAACATTCGACAACCATTAGGTACCCATTTTTAATAAAATCGAATTTCCAACAACTTACAATAAGTCTTGGATCATATTTGAATGTCTAAATACAATAATAATTAATATTTAATTGCTTAACTATTTTAATTATTAATTTTGATTATATTTTTAATATTCTGGAAATATAATGGATTTTTAATTTTAAGTGAAAGGAGATTATCGTCATTTTTTAACTTTTAAAATTTACTGTTTATGGCATTGTCATAATTGCGGCATATGTCATTCCAGTTTTATAGACTAAGGTAATACTTATCAAACAAAATTAGATTTTGTACACTGATATAATATTATATACCTTTAATACACATTAAAATTCTTGATAACAACCTATATACTATAGGAACCTAAATATATAACCTATTATAATATCATATGTATATATATACTTTTATAATGATACTTTTAATTAAAATTTTTACGAGATAGTAGAAATATAGTGATAAAATAACGCTTACCGTTATTAAAATATATATTTATTTTTTATTACTACATTTAAATTATTTAAATTAAATGCATATTATTTTTAAAAATGAATAATATTTTTTTATGATTATTATTTAATTAATTGTAGTAGTTTTGTATTATTATTATTATTATTATTATTATTATTATAATTATTATTAATACCTAATAGTATTACTCGTGTATATGTTTAAATTATAATGTATTCGCATTACCATTGAGTATATGTCTTATTAAAAACCAACTAATAAATAGGAAATACTATAACCCATTTTAAAATTATTTCTGTTCCTATGTTAGTATAAAATATAATGTAACACTTTATTTTTAGAAATAAGTAAACAACAGGTATGTACTAAATTGTCAACAATGATTAAATACCATAAATATTACTATCCTCATCATATACTACTTGGTTAATTTAGTAAATATAATATTCAGCATCATGAGGCCACAAAGTTCTTATGTAAGATATCACTTCGGAATTGAACTACACTAGTTAATGAGATGAAAGGAGCTTTAAACCTTGGATGGTGGACTAATCTACTTATCAAGTCAGTATGGTTAAACTCTATGTTATCAAGGGCGATTTACTTTTATATTAATGGTTTTACTTTTAAAACATATTTTATAAAAATTAAAAATGAATAAATAAGAAAATAATGAGAGAAACTGATTTAATCCAAAAGTTTCGTCCTCGTTTAACGGGATCAAAGTTGGGGGAATTTTCGCATCTCTTTTGATTATGGACTGCTTATTATTTGATGCTTAGTTACTCCAAGTTGTTAAAAAGACAACGAAAAACGTCGGAAATATTTTTTGCAACAAAACATCATCTCGCAGTCAACGAGTATAATATACTTCGTCTACATACTATTGCTATTAGAGGTATATTCAATGGATTCGTACCGATTGACATACAATACGTACCAACTTTGAAAAGTAAACCTTGGCGGTAGGTATTCTAATGCACGTAGGTAAACAATACAATATATATATACCCTAACGGCAGTGAAAACTGTTTACGAACTCAACGTTTCCGATTGCTTCGATTTGCGAAAATCGTCTGCCGCCACAGGGAACCGATACGACTGTAAATTGCACGTAGGTATACGTCATGTTTATATTATTTTATATAATATTTTAGGTGAGCGAGTTTTATTTACATACCATTATTATTATTATTATTACGACTACAATGTGCTATTGCCGTAGAAGCCAACGGCTGAACTAGCACGAAATCATCAGAAGTTATTGTACCGATATCGTTCAGTGGCTTAGCCACCGGAAAACAGCAGCAGGCAGCTATAATAGGCAATCGTAAGACAAACATTCGTTTCAATTTTTACTGCTTTCTTTTTACAAAAATAATTAAAACAAAAAAAGCCAATAAGGCACTCACTCGCTGTACCTATAGCAGGTTTTGTGAATGGATCTTTAAACGAGCAGTTCGCTATTTTAGTGAATGCGTGTTAAATATAATTTCAATGTCATTGAAATTATCGTATAGGATAAATTATTCTGAGCTGTAACGCTCAATGGACTGCCACCCACGATTTTTGAGGATACTTTATAGTTTATCAATATAACTACCTATAAGTAAATAATTTTTCTATCGGCAAATAAAATAGTCAAACAAGTTTGTGCCATGTTAAATTATAATTTGGTATTCTACTATATTATGCTTTATTACTGACGTAAAACTAGATTTCAATGTACCATAGAATATTTTGAATACATTTGTAATATTACAATTAATATGAATATTTTAAACATTTAATGTAAACTTAAAAGTAACACATGAATGTTTAAAATTTGCAAGATTAATTTTTTTTGTTAATAACAAAAAAATGACTAAAATATTTTGAAATAATATAGTATACAACTTCGACAAAAAGCTTAAAAAAAATAAATATAATAATATTGCCTTTTCGATATTTTTCAGCAACTTGTAAGAACAATATTTAAGGAACCATTAAATATTCAAGTTTACTTACTTAGAATCAAAAATTGTATCAACAAAAAAAGTAATAATATAAAACCAAATGCTAATATTAATGTTTGGTGAAAATTTCAATTCCCTAAGGTTATTCCTATATGAGCTACAACAAAAAAACTAAATCAATTTTGTAAAAAAACTGTTGAGTAAATACGCCTGTTTTCCCTCTGGTTTTTGGTAAGTTCTTTCCAATTATAAAGAAATGTACGAGGAATTGTTCACTGTTGACCTGTCAAAGTTCAAATGACTATGCCACTAACAAGTATGCTTCATGTTGAAGATTGAAAGCTTATTCTTTGCTCTTAACCAGTGGTTCTCAACTCGACATTATTGTAGCATGCAACATTATGGTATATTTTCCACCAAAATGGACCACATATTAATTTCACTCTTACAACTTGTTTCTTTACAATAAAATCATTAGTTATACAAAAAACACTCTGGAAAAATGTATATATTTAAAATAATAATTATACGATTTAAAAGAAATTTATGTGTGCATAATGTGTAATAAATAGTAAATAATATTACCTTAGGGATAAGAAATGTTCAATGACATATTATCCAATATTGCTATCAATATGCAGGTTAGATATTTGAGTTAGCCGTAACCTATATTACTAGGTATAGAATTCACCTAAGAACAATTTGTGGCACAATAAAATTCTAATATTATCTAGCTGTGTGTGGTTAAAGTGGAGTGATAGTTTTGAATAAGACCAACATTTTCTTTCAGTATTCAATAGTAGTAATGAATGAAAAACATCTTATTAAATTTACTTTGATATTCAGTCTAAAAATTATATGATAACATTACAGAATAGAAACACACACTTAACCGGACCTCCGCAAAGTGGCTTTTTTACATTATAATATTATAAAAACGCTACACAATGTTTGCCAACCTCAACATAATTTTATTAAATAAATGGCCCCTACGTAATTTATTACAAAGATAGAATATTTACTGAATAAAAATGACAAATAAAAATGATGTAAGTACTCTATACAACTATGGATTGGGTTTAAAAACATTATCTTGAATATGATTCCCAGAGTATTAAACAAATTAATTTATTTTATATAAGTTGTTTTTGTTCGTTATTAGTGGAAGTTGGTGCTAAATCAATGTAAGCACAATTATCACCTACTATTGGATATAATACTTTTGAAAGAAAAACAATATACACCGATACGTATACATGGCAAACATAATATCGCACATGAAAATTTGTTCTATTATTTAAAATTTATTTTTTATTTTTTCATATCTTCAACTAATATAATTTTTTAAAAAAAGGCTACACTGTAAACGTCTAAATATGCTATTATTTTAATGTTTTTATTCATTTTTATAGTAGATTTATCAACAGCTCTAGAATTTTATTAATTTCTAATAATTTATGACGGATAATCTATGATCACTGTATAACAAAAATCACTAACCACTATGTGGCACTTGTGTAGATTAGAAAATAACTGTCAAATCAATGTCGTACATAAATGTCGAGGGTAATGGTTATAGGTTAATAGTTATGCTTGTGATCGGCTCGAAAGTCCAGTTAATATCCTAAAATTTAAGTTTAACTACAATTGGCGATATTTCATAAGCTTATTCCAGCCATCATAGTATGGTTATTGGTTATGAATTCGTCCATTTACGTTTATAAAACATTTCCAATAATAGTATTTTTGTGCACTTCAACACGTCAATTTGTTTATTGTACTCAATGATTTATGCATTTTAAATTTTGAAATAATTACAATAACCGCCACAATTATTGTGTTAGGAAATGTAAATTTATAAATTTGTGTAAATTTGTTATGGACGAATAAATTCAGTTTTCCAAGAAAAATGTAATGATTCTCCATAGAATAAAAAAACGAGGGAAAATGATCCGTTGTGTTATAATTGTGGATATGGAATTCATTTCATAACGGTAAACTGAAAATATAATGGTTGTCTACAACAAAAATATAGGTACCTGTCTGAAACTATAGCTCTTTGAAATTGATCCTTTTAAACAACTATTATAATTGTTTTTATATTTATTTTTAGTGTCAGTATTTCAAACGACTGCTATGAAGTTAAGTTATTAAATATGTTTTACTAGCAAGCAATAAACACCGAAGTGGGTATAACAACATTTTAATAAAAAATATAATTTCTTTACGCATCTTAGTCCTTCACATTTATCATCACATGCTAAGAATAAATTGTTATGTCGTTGTGAAAATGTTGGATGTTTTTCATATTATTGTTGTGTATCGTTTACTTTACACTTGGATAAACATAACGTATACTAGAGAAAAAACTAATACAAAAATAGTTATATTTGTATGATATTTTATGATATAATCAAATTATTATTATGCTAAAAAATATGTCATATTTGTGTGATGACGATATTAATATAAAAGGAACTCACTTTGTTGTATATACAGGTGCTGAGTATACCTCTTCATTGAGTGGGTAGTAGGTCACAGTAATGGCTGTATTAGGTTTTAATTCAATGATAAATAAATTATTGCCCAAAAAAATAATTCTGAGCTTTGACTGTCATCCTACATTTCTAAGGACATTTGTTTGTATAATCGTTTTATTGCTTTTAGTAATATTTATTGTTCTGTAACCAAATTCCATATAACAAATAATGAATTTTAAATTCCTTATAAAAATCATAATGCTTAAAATGACTCAACATTTTGAAAGATTTATTGTATATAGCAACAAACAATTTATGTTATATTGGATTGTTGTACGTTTCTAAGTTTATCACTTTTTATACTTATAATAAAATTAAAATAATTCGTTTGATAAATAATCGTTATTTTACGTGTGAAGATCCAATTTCGTATTATTTAACTCTATTAAAAAATGATTATTGAATAAAAAATAATTGTTATGCAACCTTCCATATTTTTAAATCATTAATAGTTACGAAGAACTTTGTATTTTTTTTTCAAATTGTTGGTGTTAAGTATTTTACAAATTCAACCAATACCCTAAAAAATTGTATCCACTTACATGCGTGTAGAGAAAACAATAAAAATAAACCGATATTTTAAATTGCTTATAAATAGTTAGAAAATTAAAATATGGTGAAAGAAGACGCTAACACAAGGCAAATAAATGGTTATTGTTTTTTTTTTTTTAATTACAACAAAGCATTTTAATTTATTATGTCGATAATATTGGTGTTTGGTACATCTTTCAGTAACTCTTTTTTTCTAGTTTTCTAAAAAATTATGAAAAAAATTACGGGGATGTGAGATATTTTTATATTACAGCCCTTTAACTTATGGATTTGAGTGGGCAGCATGTTTGAAGTGTAGGTGTCGCTACTTACTATGTCGGTGACGAGAGGGAATTGAATTATTTGTGTAGGTGTTGTAACTTGTAAGTATATAAATTCAAAATATATAAGTACTCAAATTACAGTAAGTTTGACATATCGCGGTCATTGAGCAACACATTATCTTTAGCCATGATATTAATATAAATATAAGCATCAATATATTCTAATGTAAATAAATAGCATCTGCGAGACTCATTGCATTAATTTAAGGGAACGCATATTGCCAAGTCGCTCGGGAATAGAAAACTTTTTAAACCAAGTGTACGTCGAACAACTTTTACATATGTATAGAAGAATTACGTATAATGGCATACTAACACACACCTACACACACACGCACACGCACATTATCGTTGTGGTTTAAAAGAGGGTATTAACTATAAACTCGGATGAAATACTATATAGAATTTGTACCGCAGCTTTACATAATGCAAACCGAACATGTTTTACTCATACTTTTAATGCGACCATATTAGATATATAGTATCTCTTTGTGGTCAAAAAATTAATAATGCCGAAACTAAAAACTCCGCATTCGTGATTTAATTTTTAGTCCTGCATATTTTTATATGGCTTTAAATTTTGAGTTTATCTAGTTTTAAAATTTGAGCTTAACATTTTCAACTTTGAGAGTAGTTTCTAGAAGCAGATCGGAGTTTGTTGATACTTTGGAGGATTAAAAATGCTCAGTACCTTACAAAATAATAAGAAAAAAACAAAATTAAGGAAAACCCGGAAATTGTACTGGAAACTAGTTTTCGATTTACTTTTTTTGTTCTAATTCAAAAATGAATAACAGTAGAAACTTTAATTTTTCACCAAATATTTGCAATATAAATTTCTAGATAAAATTTTAGTAAATATTTTGGCACTTTATTTCTATTTATAAACATTTGCGATTTTCTGATTTATATAGTATGATAACATTATTGATCGTGAGTAAATTATAATGCAAATTGTATACAAGATTCCTCTTAAGTTTTTTCACATTAATTTAATCAAATTCTAAAATACATTGAAACAATTTGTATGATTAGTATGTTTGAATAAAAAAATTATTTCCATTACCTACAATTTCAGTTGCGTAGGTAAGTACTTACACAGACTTATAATTCCTTTAATTTTAGCTAGACCCGGGTATTATTGTAACACATATTTTATGATTTTTAAATTACAAAACACGGTTCACAGTTTGTCACGTCACGATGAATGTTTGCATACCAATAATAACACAAATTAAATCAAAAATCATCAATACTTTAACAAGATTTTCAGTGTTCAACCCGATAAAATATTACAAAATAATGAATTAATCAATATAAATGTAAATAAACAAAATTGACTAATTAATATGATGGAAAAATGGATTTATTTTACTCTATTGGGTGTGAGTGTGTGGCAGTCATAGATTCAAAGTACGCACCCTCATGATGATGATTTATTAGATTAATATTTATGGGTTCTTAAATAAATAAATGTATGAATTAAATTCACCGTTTCAAAGGGGGTAGAACATTTTTTTATGATTCCAACGGTTCGATATGTAAATTATATATTTTTACAATGGCTGCCTGATTGGCCAATAATAATAAATCAAAAATGTGTAGTAGGCACCCGGGAGGTTTTATACAAATACAATCGTTTAATACAAATATTAAAGGCTTACAGTGGCACCAATAATTTGTGTGTAATATCAGAAATCAACTGACCATGGCTCGATGCCTCAATGCAATGTTTAATTTAGTAAAATAATTTGCGAACGGTGACCAATACGCTGATTATAATAAAAAACAAACGTTGGCCTTACTATATATAATATAACTATACAAAAGCATTTGTGCATACTGCACATGGTCGTCCAATACTCACACGTGACAGGGCTGAGCGCGGACTTATTTCCTTGAGATACGCACGGGGAAAAGGGCGTTTTTATTAAAGCTTAAATTGATACAGTAAAAGTTGAAAAGTACAGGTGCTTAACCACCAACAAACTGACGAACAAATTGCTGAATAAAAAGTAAGTATTCTTGCCGCGACGCTCAAATGACGCGCATGAACCACACATACCTACTCAAAAGATGCTTGTTAACACAAATAACACCATAAACCGGGGGAACACATTTATCAATGTATTTTATTGGTCGTTGTCTCTAATAATATTTACCTGGAAACACCTAACATAAACTTGAGCCGATAGTGGCTTAAAATAAATGACTGATTAAAAACACTAACAAACTAAAAATGTATACACTCGTGGGTGTATTATTCGTCAACTATGAAAATACAATATGACGCAGCGAAAAAATTGCGGTGCATGGTATAAATATAAAATATTATATTATGTTTAAGGTGTAACGGAAATAAATGGCACTTGTAATTAATTACCTATGTAATAATATTTTGTACTCGGTTTTTTTTCTATACATAACAATAATTAATAATTATTATGATGATTGTTAATTATATAATATTAAAACAATTTTTTAGTTGTTAGACATATATCAATAAGAACAAACACGATATCAGCCAAATAGTTATATAATTAAATTTGTCAGCTATTTCTGTTTCACCCGCACATCCTGAATATAATCGACAGTACATTTAATACATAATATACTTTATATATAAATTGAAAAATAAAAAGTGGATATTGCTCTACGGTACAGTAGGTTGCAAGTAGGTCACTGTAATCGTTTCATTTGAATTCAATGGTAAATATCATTGCATTGGAAAACGGTTCCGAGTTGAGACCGTCTGTCAGTCAGCTTATAAGAATTGGAATAATATTTTTAAATTACAACAAAATAACTAAGAACGTAATTCTTTATTTAAATATCTTATTTCGTCAAAATTAATTGAACTTGAACGCTCATAAAAACGTTATTTGAGTGGACATTTCATTTGTTTGATAAGATATAAAAATGTATGAAGAATCTTTTATTAAATATTCAGATCTTAGATATGAAAAGTAAATTTTTCCACATTTATAACTCAAATTAATGTTTTAATTTTTGTTATTTTGACGAATATTGTCAGAATTCTAATTTCAGATTCTCATAATATTTTATTGTGGATTTAAGATCAACTTTTTTTTATTTCAAAAAATACTAACTAGAGGAACCTTGCATTACATTTTCAATTTTTTTTTGACACTGTAAACATTTAAAATTTAAAATTAAAAAAAACCAGGTAATAAAACTCGAAGTGTTCGTATGCCTATAAATAGGTTATATAATAACCTATAAATAAGTTTAAAAATATTTATATACCTAGGTAGTAATTGTATCATAAAATTATTTTGAACATTTTATAGTGTAAAATAAACAGTAATATGCTTATATCCAGTGAAAATTTGATGTTATTACTTTTTTAGTTGATTTGTCAAATGATTTTGTTAACGATTAATCTTGCGTAAAAATCCCCGTTTTTCCTAAATTTGTTTTTTCTTGTCGCTTTTGATAACTACTTTGAATTTTCTAAATTTAAATCTTAAAAATACCTAGATTCACTTTCCACCAGTAAAAGAATGTACACATCATTGTAAAATCAATAATTCAAAACTGCTCTTGGAATATAAGAAATTAATATGAATAATGGTTATTACTACATTGCTAGTTAATTATATCTGTCAGTTTTATATAACACTCTATACATATACAAGGTGATAAACCAAGCATCACCAATAAATCTTTTATTTTGTAATGAACTAGCCAAAGTTCCATAGCTGAATCCGTAGGTTAAAGTTCCGTAAGCTCGCAAGCCATTTTTTCCCATTTCTGTTTAAACCTGCAGACTATCACATTAACTTATTGTACCAATATTACAGTACATTACAGAAATTTCGTAATAAAAATAGTCAATTCATTCAAAATCTGATGTTTGGAATTTATTAATACAATAAGGTAAACACTTATTTTAATGTTCTTGAGATTTTTTGTTCACGTTAAGTAACCAGGGTCAAAAATACCAAATACACCACAACGTGGGTTAAGCAGTAAACGTAGCTCAATAATTTGAAAACATGGTCTTTATAAGTATATTTTTTAAAAAAAATATAAAAATTAGATTCTCAAAACTAGATCAAAGGTTTTGAAACAGGTTCTGTGTTATCGAAACAGAAAAATTGTTGATGAAGCATGCCCAGTATATAACTGTGTGTGTCTGTGTGTAATGTACTTATATACCTATGCTATATCTTTTTGGGTTTGAACTTTTTTGCCTCTGGTACGTATAATTATATAGGACTTGTAACGAGACAATAACGGTATATGTGAAGCGCTCTAGAGGAGTCTAATTATGCATTTGTGCCACCCGCATAAACCATACAAAGTGGATTAAGAGTAAAACGAAGAACTGATCAACGCCAACATAGCAAGAAATGATCATGACCGATGGCGTGGAAAAGGACTACGGTGTAAGAGTGCGATTTCAATAGTTTTCTCTTCATTAACATTAAATGTAAATGATAAACTAAGTTCTAACCAGAGAAAACGAAGCTGGAGTGAACAAACTGGAGAAGAGGACCATTTGACGTGCTGCCACTGTTCATGAGATATACAACCAGGACACAAGCTGACCACCGATACCTTAACTTTACTGCGAGTGCACACGAATATTGTGGGGGTATGGTAAATCCCCATACACGTCAAATTCCTCTCGCTTCGATATTGGTAATTATGAAAATATTATGTTAACTCATCCGAGTGTGCGTTCAAAAGAATATACATATTGTATCTTATTTGAAGAAAACAATTGTAAGAAACACAAATTGAAAATAAAAGTGCAATAATTATAAAGACCAATTTGAGTATCCATGTATCGACTGTAGCACGTAGAAGGATAGTATTCTGACTTCACTCGGGAATCATTAACTTGCAATCTTAACATAATATCCTGAATCTTTATGCCAACTGCAGCGTGCATTACCTGTAATTTATGCAATAATCACCTATGGTCGTTCGTGCCCATGATGATATTCACTCGGCTAGGGGACAAACAGCAGTTAGTAAATATATTAAACGCATAGTGAGGGCGTTATAAACAATCTAATATTGTAATGTATTCAAATTTAGAGCGGTTCACTGTAATGAACTTGCAAGTAAATTATATTAAATATAATATAATATATACAACGTTCGACAAAGGGCATCCTACAGGAAACTCACCGGTCCAAAAATAGATGAATATATTTCTCTGATTGAATTTGTATTTGTAGCCCTTATCGTGTATTGATTCTGAAATATTGTGAACTTATAAAATACCCCATTGAATTATAAGGTACGAAACCGATTTAGTCACACGAACACTGTTGGCCCATAAGTTAACATCCTGATTCTCAACACAATAATTGGTTTTTCGTGATTATGTTTTTTGTCTTTGTATAGATTCTTGGACTAAATATTATAATTTTACAAAAATGAAGTCGATCATTATAAACAGTTAAATAATTCAAAAGCAATACCCATCAGCTTTTAATGATTTCAAGTAATTTAAGTTTTGGAAAATGCAAAAAAAATATTTTCTGTTTTTTGGAAATAATCACAGATATTAACTATAAATAATATATTATTATTTGGATCATTTTATTGTTCACTTCTATTCGACATCTCTCCAGTATATCTTTATTGAATGGGTCAAGTGACTCACTCAATTTGATGTTTGGTTTTTAATTTTTTATGTGCCTGTTCGGTTCATTTTTATTGCCTCTAGGTTAGGTAAACCATATCATATTTCTGATAAAAAAAAAAAAAAGGATAAAGAGAAGTCTATTAATTTTTTATCGTTGCTATTGCAATGCATGATATTGTCTTACATGATATCCATGAAGCTTAAAAGTGGGGAAAATAGGTACCTAACTACTCTACTGTAAGAGTCGAGTGAACCTCGTCAGTAGGTCACTGTAATAGATGTGTTAAATTTGAACTCAATGCTAGTAATTATTGAATACGTAACAATATTCTGAGTGGAGACGATCTGTCAGCCTATAACCATATAAAATGTATTGAATTAATTGTTATATTAATTTATTTTAATTATAGTTATATCTTATATGCTATAAAATAAAGTTATAAATACGGACGAAAGACGAAAAAACGAAATACTGAGGTATAAAAGTTAGCTTAAAAGTTTAGCGATAACAAAAAAATCAAATAATTATTTTGTAAACGTTGTGTATATAGCTATAATAATCTACATAAAATATTAAATCCATACAAAAAATATTTTTCAATTTCATTGAAGTAACTAAAACCATTGTTCTTCTTTTTAATATCAAATGTGGATAAACAAGTGTGAATATCCTTAAACAGTTGAACAGATTTAGAGAGCCTTTTTTATATTTAACAGTAAGTGTTTGTTAAATCTATGAGAACATTTGTCCTCAGTCAAAAAACTCACACACAACAGCGATTTACCATGCAAGCTCATTGCATTGAAGTTTTATTCGATTTCTTTGTTTTTTAATTAAAAAATAATAATATTTCTTTGATTAATAATTTACAGCCTTACAGATAGAAAATGGACTTCTACTAGTTTAGGAAAATAAGTTTGTATCGACACAGAATGAGAAGTAGGTACCACTGAAATTAATTGATAAATAAAAATGTTAAGTATTTGAAAGTATGAAGGTATGGGTACTTTTAAGAATTCCAAAAATTTGAATAAACGAAGAATTAAAGGATAAAACGGGGTCGGCGAATCGCTGCGTATGTTTTGTAATGAATATTTTGTCGCAGCATATTATTACTATAATATATGAATTCTCGCCGCTGGCTTTGAACATAAGCACGCAACCACCAACAATAAATTCACCACCGTAAGGGTAAGTCTTATCCGGAGAGACAGACTGTCGCAATAATAATAATAATAATAATAATAATATAAAACGCCACCACGGCACGTGTACAACACTGCTCGAGGCCAAACAGTAGAGACGTGCGTGAGTGTACCACTGTCAAATGGTAGGTGGAGGTTAAATTGTGTTTCTTGAGCAAATTCTGCAGACGCATAATAAAAGAGTGTATCGCATGATATTATTGTAGCCAGGTAAATTTAGTATACTCTGTCACCTAACCCCTAACAGCATAACCTTAACATTAGCCATTTAGCCTTACATCGGTGGAATTATATACTGCGTACAGTAGGTGCAAACACGTATAAGTATAAGACTACAGTCTACAGATTAAATTATCGACATTTCGTTTTAAATATTCTTCTTAACCGACGATGATACAATAATACAATTTAACGCTAAGATATATATTATATTAAATACTTGTTAAAATTTATTTAAACACACACACATATATATATATATATATATATAGGTATTAATTATGAACTTATGACCGCATCACCTCGCAGTGCTATAATATAATAAAGGACAAAGGTTCTGGTGACACACTCACGATTATATATATCAAAGCACAAGACTTCAGTCATTATTTCAAAAGGTGGTGTTTACTGTTTATACCGTATCACTTGAAAAACGTGTGGGGCTTTGGTTTTATGGATTTTACTCTTGAAACGGTTTTTGATTCAAAGTTTACAGTATTTTAATGGATGTGAGGTTTAGTATAAAATCAATTTGACTAAAATGAGGAACTCTTTAAATTAATTTAAATCTGTTTCCAAAATTAAAATGCTCCCAACCTAAGTTTCACACATTTTAAAGGTAATAACACTATATTAATCATTATACCTTCCGTTTTAAGTTGCTTAAAAACAATGGCCATATTATATTATGTATATGCATTATGCATAGTATATATACAATATACAGGGTGATTCTTTTATCAAACAACACTCATTATTTGAAAAAGTATTGA